>NC_088216.1:56795852-57096566 GCF_036934945.1 Oncorhynchus masou masou | reverse complement strand
CGCGTCCTGGGATAATCCACCCTCGTCGCTGACCATGGCCTAATAGTCCTCACCCAGAACCCCACTGAACTGAGGAGCAGCTCGTGACTGAGGGGCAGCTCGGGACTGAGGGGCAGCTCGGGACTGAGGGGCAGCTCGGGACTGAGGGGCAGCTCGGGACTGAGGGGCAGCCCGGGACTGAGGGGCAGCCCAGTACTGAGAGAAAGCCCAGCACTGAGAGGAAGCTCAGGCAGGTAGTAGGCTCCGGTAGATCCTGGCTGGCTGGAGGATCTGGAAGATTCTGGTTGACTAGCAGATCTGGAAGATTCTGGTTGACTGGCAGATCTGGAAGAGACTGGTTGACTGGCAGATCTGGAAGAATCTGGTTGACTAGCGGATCTGGAAGAGTCTGGCTGACTGGCAGATCTGGAAGAGTCTGGCTGACTGGACAGATCTGGAAGAGTCTGGCTGACTGGCAGATCTGGAAGTGTCTGGCTGACTGGCAGATCTGGAAGAGTCTGGCTGACTGGCAGATCTGGAAGAGTCTGGCTGACTGGCAGATCTGAACAGACTGACGGCTCTGGCTGCTTCATGCTGACTGGCGGCTCTGGCTGCTTCATGCTGACTGGCGGCTCTGGCTGCTCCATGCAGATTGACATCTCTGGCGGCTTCTTGCAGACTGACAGCTCTGGCTGCTCCATGCAGACTAACAGCTCTGGCAGCTCCTTGCAGACTGGCAGCTCCTTGCTCTGGCAGCTCCTTGCAGACTGGCAGCTCCTTGCAGACTGGCAGCTCCTTGCAGACTGGCAGCTCCATGGCAGCTCTGGCTGCTCCAGCTCTGGCTGCTCCATGCAGACTGGCAGCTCTGGCTGCTCCATGCAGACTGGCAGCTCTGGCTGCTCCATGCTGGCAGCTCTGGCTGCTCCATGCTCCTGCTCCATGCAGACTGGCAGCTCTGGCTGCTCCAGCTCCATGCAGACTGGCAGCTCTGGCTGCTCCATGCAGACTGGCTCTGGCTGCGCTAAACGGGCAGGAGACTCCGGCAACGCTGTAGAGGCGGAAGGCTCTGGCAGCGCTAAACAGGCAGGAGGCTCCGGCAGCGCAGGAGAGGAGGAAGCCTCCGGCAGCGCTAAACAGGCGGGAGACTCCAGCAGCGCTGTAGAGGAGGAAGGCTTCGACAGCGCTGAACAGGCGGGAGGCTCCGGCAGCGCTGAACAGGCGGGAGGCTCCGGCAGCGCAGGAGAGGCGAGGCGCACTGTAGGCCTGATGCGTGGTGCTGGCACTGGTGGTACTGGGCCGAGGACACGCACAGGAAGCCTGGTGCGGGGAGCTGCCACCGGAGGGCTGGTGTGTGGAGGTGGCACAGGATGGGCTAGACCGTGAAGGCGCAACGGAGATCTTGAGAGCAGTGTTGGCACAGGACGTGCAAGGCTAGGGATGTGCACAGGAGGCCTGGTGCGTGAGGCTGGCACCAACTTCACCAGCCGACTAACACGCACCTCAGGACGAGTATGGAGCGCTGACCCAGGTGCCATTAAATCCCTGACACGTTCCGTCGGGCGAATTCCATGCAAAAAGCACCAACACAGCAACTCCCTCATTTCTCTCTCCTCCAATTTCCCCATTAACTCCTTCACAGTCTCTGCTTCGCTCACCTCCAACACCGGTTCTGGTCTCCTCCTTGGCTCCTCACGATAAACAGGGAGAGTGAGCTCAGGTCTGACTCCTGACTCTGCCACACTCTCCCTGAGCCCCCCCCCCAAGAAATTTTTGGGGCTGACTCTCGGGCTTCCATCCGCGTCGCCGCGCTGCCTCCTCATACCGGCGCCTCTCAGCTCTCTCCGCCTCCAGTTCTTCTTTGGGCCGGCGATTTTCTCCAGGCTGATTCCAGGGTCCTTCTCCGAACAATTTCTCCTCCCAATTCCAGAAGTCCTGTGATCGCTGTTGCTGCCTTTGTTGCTTCTCCTGTGACTCCTGCCCGTTGACACGCTGCTCGGTCCGTGTGTGGTGGGTGATTCTGTAACGGCGTTCTTCGTTTGTTGAAAGAGAGTCGGACCGAAATGCAGCGTGGTGGTTACTCATGTCTTTAATGTAGAAGATAGCGATACATGAAATAACTTAAATAAATACAAAACAACAAACGGAACGTGAAAACTAATTACAGCCTATCTGGTGAACACTACACAGAGACAGGAACAATCACCCACGAAATACAAAGTGAAACCCAGGCTACCTAAATACGGTTCCCAATCAGAGACAACGAGAATCACCTGACTCTGATTGAGAACCGCCTCAGGCAGCCAAGCCTATGCAACACCCCTACTCAGCCGCAATCCCAATAACTACAAAAACCCCAATACGAAATACAACAACATAAACCCATGTCACACCCTGGCCTGACCAACTAATTAACGAAAACACAAAATACTAAGACCAAGGCGTGACAAGTACGCAAGTATGAACACCATGGGACCACGCAGCCGTCATACCGCTCAGGAAGGAAACGCGTTCTGTCTCCTAGAGATGAACGCACTGTAACGGTTTTCTGTTGGCGAAGGAGAGTCGGACCAAAATGCAGCGTGTAGATTGCGATCCATGTTTAATGAAAACACGTAAAACACGAATCAATACAAATACTACAAAACAAAAAGAACGTAACGAAAACTGAAACAGCCTATACTAGTGTAAACTAACATAGAGACAAGGACAATCACCCACGAAACACACAAAGAATATGGCTGCCTAAATATGGTTCCCAATCAGAGACAACGATAATCACCTGACTCTGATTGAGAACCGCCTCAGGCAGCCATAGACTAACGCTAGACATCCCACAAAACCCCAAGACAAAAACACACCACAATAACCCATGTCACACCCTGGCCTGACCGAATAAATGAAGAATAAACATAATATATTTCGACCAGGGCGTGACAGAACCCCCCTAAGGTGTGGACTCCCGGACTCACATCAAAACAATAGGGAGGGTCCTGGTGGGCGTCTGTCCATGGTGGCGGCTCCGGCTCCGGTGCGGGACGTGGAACCCACTCTATAAATGTCTTAGTCCCCCCTCCTCGCATCCTAGGATAGTCCACCTTCGCCGCCGACCATGGCCTAGTAGTCCTCACCCAGAACCCCACTGGACTGAGGGTCAGCTCGGGACAGAGGGTCAGCTCGGGACAGAGGGGCAGCTCGGTCCAGAGGGTCAGCTCGGGACAGTGGGTCAGCTCGGGACACAGGGGCAGCTCGGGACAGAGGGGCAGCTCGGGACAGGGGCAGCTCAGCACTGAGGGGCAGCTCGGCACTGAGGGGAAGCTCGGGACTGAGAGGAAGCCTAGCACTGAGAGGAAGCCCATCACTGAGAGGAAGCTCAGCACTGAGAGGACGCTCAGGCAGGTAGTTGGCTCCGGCAGATCCTGGCTGGCTGGCGGATCTGGAAGTGTCTGGTTGACTGGCGGATCTGGAAGAGTCTGGTTGACTGGCGGATCTGGAAGAGTCTGGTTGACTGGCGGATCTGGAAGAGTCTGGTTGACTGGCGGATCTGGAAGAGTCTGGTTGACTGGCGGATCTGGAAGAGTCTGGTTGACTGGCAGACCTGGAAGAGTCTGGCTGACTGGCAGACCTGGAAGAGTCTGGCTGACTGGCAGATCTGGAAGAGTCTGGCTGACTGGCGGTTCCGGCAGATCCTAGCTGACTGGCGGTTCCGGCAGATCCTGGCTGACTGGCGGTTCTTGGCAGACTGGCGGCACTGGGCAGACTGGCAGCACTGGCGGCGCTGGGCAGACTGGCGGCCCTGGCGGCGCTGGTTAGACTGGCGGCGCTGGGCAGACTGGCGGCACTGGCTGCTCCGGGCAGACTGGCCGCTCTGGCTGCTCCATACAGACTGGCAGCTCTGGCTGCTCCGGGCAGACTGGCCGCTCTGGCTGCTCCATACAGACTGGCAGCTCTGGCTGCTTCATGCAGACTGACAGCTCTGGCTGCTTCTTGCAGACTGACAGCTCTGGCTGCTTCTTGCAGACTTTTGCACAGGTCTCCTACCTGGCGTAGCCCTACTCCCTGTGAGCCTCCTCCCAAGAAATCTTTGGGGCTGACTCTCGGGCTTCCTTGCCAACCGTGTTCCCTCATATCGCCGGCTCCTCTCTCCGGCTGCCTCTACTCTCCTAAGTGCCTCCACCTGTTCCCATGGGAGGCGATCTCTTCCAGCCAGTATCTCCTCCCAAGTGTAACAACCTTTGCCATCCAAAACGTCTTCCCATGTTCATTCCTC
This sequence comes from Oncorhynchus masou masou, assembly GCF_036934945.1. Taxonomy (NCBI): domain Eukaryota; kingdom Metazoa; phylum Chordata; class Actinopteri; order Salmoniformes; family Salmonidae; genus Oncorhynchus; species Oncorhynchus masou. Next base: position 57,092,320 of record NC_088216.1, on the reverse strand, counting down.
CTTTCGCTGCACCTGCCTGTTAACACGCTGCTTGGTCCGTTTGCGGTGGGTGATTCTGTAACGGTTTTCTGTAGGCAAAGGAGAGTCGGACCAAAATGCAGCGTGTAGATTGCGATCCATGTTTAATGAAAAAACATAAAACACGAATCAATACAAATACTACAAAACAAAAAGAACGTAACGAAAACCGAAACAGCCTATACTAGTGTAAACTAACATAGAGACAGGAACAAGGACACTAAGGACAATCACCCACGAAACACACAAAGAATATGGCTGCCTAAATATGGTTCCCAATCAGAGACAACGATAATCACCTGACTCTGATTGAGAACCGCCTCAGGCAGCCATAGACTAACGCTAGACATCCCACAAAACCCCAAGACAAAAACACACCACAATAACCCATGTCACACCCTGGCCTGACCGAATAAATGAAGAATAAACATAATATATTTCGACCAGGGTGTGACACGCACGTTGGTGGAAAAATTGCAATCCAATCGCAGAACAACAGCAAAGGACCTTGTGAAGATGCTGGAGGAAACAGGTACAAAATTATCTATATCCACAGTAAAATTAGTCCAATATCGACATAACCTGAAAGGCCGCTCAGCAAGGAAGAAGCCACTCCTCCAAAACCACCATAAAAAGCCAGACTACGGTTTGCAACTGCACATGGGTACAAAGATCATACTTTTTGGAGAAATGTCCACTGGTCTGATGAATCAAAAATAGAACTGTTTGGCCATAATGACCATCGTTATGTTTGGAGGAAAAAAGGGGGAGGCTTGCAAGCCGAAGAACATCATCCCAACCGTGAAGCACGGGGGTGGCAGCATCATGTTGTGGGGTGCTTTGCTGCAGGAGGGACTGGTGCACTTCACAAAATAGACGGCATCATGAGGGAGGAAAATTATGTGGATATATTGAAGCAACAGCTCAAGACATCAGTCAGGAAGTTAAAGCTTGGTCGCAAATGGGTCTTCCAAATGGACAATGACCCCACGCATACTTCCGAAGTTGTGGCAAAATGGCTTAAGGACAACAAAGTCAAGTTATTGGAGTGGCAATCACAAAGCCTTGACCTCATTCCTGTAGAAAATGTGTGGGCAGATCTGAAAAAGCGTGTGCGAGCAAGGAGGCCTACAAACCTGAATCAGTTACACTAGCTCTTGTCAGGAGGAAGGGGCCAAAATTCACTCAACTTATTGTGGGAAGCTTGTGGAAGGCTCCCTGAAATGTTTGACCCAAGTTAAACAATTTAATGGCAATGCTACCAAATACTAATTGAGTGTATGTAAACTTCTGACCCACTGGGTATGTGACGAAAGAAATAAAAGTTAAATAAATAATTTTCTCTACTTTTATTCGGGCATTTTCACATTCTTAAAATAAAGTGGTGTTCCTAACTGACATAAGACAGGAAAAAAATTCAAGGATTAAATGTCAGGAATTGTGAAAAACTGAGTTTAAATGTATTTTGCTAAGGTGTATGTAAACTTCTGACTTCAACTGTATTCCAAAACCCATATCACCTTCATGCAAATTCTTGAAACTTTGTCTTTAACAAAGTTTGAAGAAAGTAGAAGTAAATATAAAGCAAACCTTGTTCAAAGAATGCAAAGAACACGCACAGTTCCTTTTAGGGGTATAAACACAAGACTTTGGAAAACAGAGATAAACCTACAGTAAATGTCCCTGAGAATGTGCTTTATTTGTATGCTTGTGTGGGACCACAAACAGTTTGATAGAAATGCAGTGTGACAGGAGATTGAGCTTTGCAAGATTTATCGACAGTGCCCTCTGTAAGCTGTTTCATTGTACGCTCTCTTTCTTATCTTCCCAATTATTCTGATTTATTAACTTGTACTCCTTGCCTTTCCTACACAATTATATTAATGCGGGTGGGGTTGATGGTTATGTTTTCCTACATTATGTGCGATGTTATGTCTTTCTATTCTCTCCTGAATCCTCTGTCTATAGTCTCTACCCTCTACAGTAAGAGAGGGTATCAGGAACCATCTCAATATGATTTGTGACCTGAGTTTACTTGTCCCCTTTCCACCAATCTGGACGTTTTGAACATCCTCTACCCTCTGGAGGCCTGTGGGGCCATTCTCTTCCCACATACAGTTGGGGTTCACACTGAATTTGGCTCTGCTGAGAAGCGTTTGTGACTGCTGCATCCATGGGACTGTGTCTGATAACAAGCTACTTCCTCCTTGATCTCTCTTTCTTTCTCTATCTCAACTAAAGAGGTAATTAGCACACAATATATCACGTTTTGATCTTACTTAATTGGGTTTTGTGAATGGATGTCAATCGCCCTACAGGAAGGATCAGGAAGGGAAGTTAAAGGTGCAATCTGCATTTGCTACATCCATTTTTGGACTGATAAATGAATGATATGTACCCATTGTATCACGACTTCCGCCGAAGTCGGACCCTCTCCTTGTTCGGGTGGCGTTCAGCGGTCGACGTCACCGGTCTTCTAGCCATCGCCGCTCCACCTTTCATTTTCCATTTGTTTTGTCTTGTTTTCCCACACACCTAGTTCACATTCCCTCATCAGAGGGAAATGTATATATTACCCTCTGTTTCCCCCATGTCTGTGTGTGGAATTGTTATTTGTGTAGGGTGTTAGGCTACAGGCTGACTTATGCTAGGTTTGTTTCAAACCTAGGTTTGTTTGTTTTGTTTAATCCGGTTCATGTTACCGTGGTTGTGCTTTGTGCTGCCTCACCTGTGCCTTTGGGCCAGGGTGTATATTAAAGTTCTCCTGTTATCACCCATCTCTGCTCCCCTGCGCCTGACTTCCCGGCAACCAGTCACTCACATTGATTTATTAAGAATACAAATATCTCATGAGATTAGTTCAACTATCGTACCCCATCAGAACCCAAATAAAGGCTTGTTTTACAATTCTTTTTATAAACAAAGTAAATGTAAACAAACACTATATAGCCTCTAAACCTGGTTAAAATTATAATTTTTATATCATGGATCAGTGGTACTCATTGCGTGGACTGACACACATCAGTTTGCTACTAGCTCATTTTTCAGTCTGGTCGACATAGATCAATTTATTGTAAAAAATAAACAAATCTATTGAAAATGAGGGGGAAGAGCTGGAGAACAACGTGAAAGCTATGAACGAACAACCACCGGAGATGCAAGAAAATCAGGAAGATGGCGGCGGCGAAATGCAGCTTGCTAACGTAGCTAACGTAACTAACGTGGCTAAGAGAATGATACGATTGATTCAAGAACACAGAAAGTTCCAAGAGACATGGACAGACATGTATTTTTTTGTACTGCATGATGGGACTAGCTCACTTTGTCTTATTTGCCAGCAGGCAGTCAATTGTTTTAAACAAGCAAATTTAGAGCAACATTTCCAGTCACACCATGCCCACATTGACGAAATATCTGCCACAAAGCAACCTCAGAAACAACAAAATAGCGCAACTCAAAGGACAGCACAAAGGTCAACAATGATGTACAGCACTGTTGCAGAGAAAACAACAGAGGCAACCTATGAGATTGATATGAGAAGGCCTTCACAGACACGGAGATTGTCCAAAAAAACTTTTTTTTTAATTGTCCTCAGCCTAAATATTGTATGCTGATTTCACAAACAAGGAAGCTATTTTAAAGCAAATTAAGGGACTCAACCATAACAAGACGCATAGAAGACATCAGTGAGGACATTGCTAAACAACTGATTACTGACATATCCGTGGCGCCTGGTTTTAGTAATTCGCTAGACAAAAGCACTGATGTAAGTGACATTGCCCAATTATGTGTTTGGGTCCGCTTCCCTCAAAACGAGTCGTTCAGAGAGGAACTTTTATGTTTACTGCCCCTTCAGGGATAAACACAAGGAGAGGACATTCTGAAAGTCCTTGTTACATTTTCTGCTGATAATAATATTAACTGGTCAAATCTGGCATCTGTGGGTGCTGACAGCGCCCCAAACATGCAAGGGAAGGAAAAGGGACTCATAGGCCTGATGAGAAAGAGAGCGGATATTCCCAAATATCTTACGTTTCATTGTATCATTCATCAGGAAACTCAAAGACTGAATTACAGAATGTGATGCAGCAAGTCGTGCGTGTGGTGAACATTATTATTTCGACGGCACTGAATCACCGGCAAGTCTGCGAGTTGCTGGAGGAATACCAGACAGAATACGCCATCTTGATATTTCACAATGAGGTGAGATGGCTGTCTCATGGCAGAGTTTTGGAAAGATTTCTCTCTCTCCCTCAGGAGCCAGAGCTGGACGATCCACAGTGGATATTAAAGCTGGCTTTTTTAACTGAAATACATTGCCACCTGAACACGGTGAATCTCTAACTCCAAGGGAAAGCTAAAACTCCTGGCAAAATGATGCGTGTGGTCACAGCATTTCAAAATAAAAACACCACACTGTTCATACCTGACAGAGAATTTGTTCATTTCCCAAAACTCAGAGCAGTCACCACATCCAACCCAGACATACTTCAACATTTTAGCTATGATGCATTTGTGCGTGTGTTGGAAGAGTTGAAGTTTTTGAGTCAAGATTCAAGGATATCATGGAGTACAAGGATTTTTTTCAACTTTATTGAGAACCCCTTTCATGTGCCAGTGTCATCTCTGACACCAGTCATCACAGCCCGGTGTCCTGACAGTGCTGGAATAGAGAGTGAGAGTGTCATCTCTGACGCCCAGTCATCACAGCCCGGTGTCCTGACAGTGCTGGAATAGAGAGTGAGATAGTGTCATCTCTGACCCCAGTCATCACAGCCCGGTGTCCTGACAGTGCTGGAATAGAGAGTGAGATAGTGTCATCTCTGACCCCAGTCATCACAGCCCGGTGTCCTGACAGTGCTGGAATAGAGAGTGAGATAGTGTCATCTCTGACCCCCAGTCATCACAGCCTGGTGTCCTGACAGTGCTGGAATAGGGAGTGAGATAATGGTGCTGCAGGCAAATGACACATTGCAAGATGAACTACGATCAGGTGTTACTCATTTCTAGAGCCTTGTGTCAGACACAGAGTATCCACTTCTGAAGCAGTGTGTGCAAAAGGTGACATTAGTTTTTGTCAGCACTTATTCATGTGAAGCAACATTTTCAACAATGAACACTGGGAAACAAAAACAGAGAAAAAGACTGACCAATGCACACCTGATTGCCACACAAGGATAGCAACAACGGACTATATGTTTAGAATAAATTCAGTCAAGGAGCAGAAGGGACATTTTTGCTCATCCAACTACAGAGGTAACCCTTAATATGGGTCTTATACATGAGATGTAGCCTATTTGATGGGTGCATGTATATATTTGTGATGTGCTGTACATAAAATCAATTGCATGTGCTCTATTATTCTGAATTTGCTCTCAATTAATACTTGATAATATTGGAAGAAAAAGTAGAACAAATGAAAGATGTGTGCGGCCCTCTGAATGATTGTCTCAACCCAAAGTGGCCCCCGTACAAAAAATAGTGAGTAATACTGTCATGGATGGTCAATCCTTGCATCCGTAGCTCTGTCTGTGCATTTGAGAGTGGTTACATTTATCCAGCTCCAGCCCTCAGCTTTTTACCAAAACATGGGTGTGGTAAATTATGTGTTATTGTTTCAACCGCTGGTTGCCGCTTTAAGGGCTCTATTCATTCTGTATCGATGAAGCGTTACAGATTGCGTAATATAAATGTAAAGGTTATTTCTGATTGATCCTACAAATGCAGTGTCTTCGCTAACACGGGAACATTGCCTTTAAATTTCAATCACGCTATAAAGCTGAACTTCCGTGATATGAATTGAATATAGCCCTTTTAAGTTGTAAGAGTTGAATTTTGATTTCAGGTTCCCCGGCATCCTCCTGATGCTACAATTGTCACAGTGAACAGTGAATACCAATATCTCTGGAGAGAGAAATGATTACTTTACTTTACTTACTAACCCAAGGCTTTGAACAATTCTTTACAGTAATCCACTCCTAGTTTGAACCTTATCAGCCACTTCCACTGAGTTTTCAACTCGCTCATCCCAACAAGCACTGGTACTTTTGCAGTATATTCACAGTCCAAAGTCTTGTTCCTCTCTCTGAGACTTCAAAACATAATAATGATCTCTATCAAAGTAGTTTGTATAATTACACTAAACAAAAATATAAATGCAACATATAAGGTGTTGGTCCCATGTGTGGAAATAATAGATCCCTTAAATGTTCCATATGCACAAAAAGCTTATTTTTCTCAAATGTTGTGTTCAAATTTGTTTACATCCCTTGGCCAAGATAATCCATCATTTAATTAATTAAATAAAAATTCATTGGTTCCGATATTTGAAGACGAAAACCAGTTAGAGCTACATGGTCAGATGAATTACTAATCTAGTCTGGCAGAACACGATGAACATAACAATAAAGACTAACAATGGCCATCCAACTGACTAATCTGATCAGAATTATAACTATAAAAAACAGCTGCAACAACTCACTTCAAACTATTTATGATATGGTATGAGTAGCAGGTTGTTATGAACTTAACTTCTAAAAGTCTGATCCATGGTACAATATATACATAAAGTATGTGGACACCCCTTCAAATTAGTGGATTCAGCAATCAGCCACACCTGTTGTGACAGGTGTATAAAATTGAGCACACAGCCATGCAATCGCCATAGACAAACATTGGCAGTAGAATAGCCTTACAGAAGAGCTCAGTGACTTTCAATGTGGCACCGTCATAGAATGCCACTTTTCCAAGTCAGTTCGTCAAATTTCTGTGCTGTAAGTGCTGTTATTGTTAAGTGGAAAAGTATAGGAGCAACAACGGCTCAGCCACGATGTGGTAGGCCACACAAGCTGCCAGAACGTGAACGCTGAGAGCTGAAGCCCGTAATACTTAAAAATCATCTGTCCTTGGTTGCAACATTCACTACCGAGTTCTAAACTGCCTCTGGAAGCAACTTCAGCAGAAGAACTGTTCGTCGGGAAGCTTCATGAAATGGGTTTCAATGGCCGAGCAGCTGCACGCAAGCCTGAGATCACCATGCGCAATACCAAGTTTCGGCTGGAGTGGTGTAAAGCTCACCACCATTGGACTTTGGAGCAGTGGAAACGCATTCTCTGGAGTGATGAATCACACTTCACCATCTGGCAGTCTGACAGACAAATCTGGGTTTGGCGGATGCAAGTCAGGCCTAATTGCCCAACATCGGTGCCCGACCTCACTTATGCTCTTGTGGCTGAATGGAAGTCCCCGCAGCAATGTTCCAACATCTAGTGGAAAGAGTGGAGAAGAGTGGAGGCTGCTATAGCAGCAAATTAGGGGCCAACTCCATATTAACGCCCATGATTTTAGGAATGAGACATTTGATGAGCAGGTGTCAATATACCCCTGGTCATGTAGTGTATGACCATTTTAAGATGAATAATAATAAATAAAGTATTGCATTTGGCCTTTATAATTATAGCCTGTAGAAACACATTGAATAACATTCATAATGGCAAAAAAGACAGTCCAAAAGGAAATCATAAGCAATAAAGTTTTCAAGTGTGTGTCCTATATATATATATATATATATATATTCTTCTTTTACACATATTTAACCCATTTGGTGGGAGGGTATGGTGTCGGTTACCTTCAGACGAGTCCCATGACAAGTGTGAGAGTCGTAGAGCAAAACAGAGAACACCACCAAAGTCTTCTCTTTACATATAGGATTAGGGTTAGAGTTATTTACTTTTTTAGGCCAAACTGGTCGGACGCTACAGATGTTTTTGTGAGGAGACAGATTTTTGGGATGTCTCATAATCTGACAAACACAGACGTATCTCAAGACACCTTCCACTGCAGTGCGGAAGATCGACGTCGGAAGAAGCGGTGGTTTGAGAAACAGCCCATGCACAAATATATCTCCTGCTTAAATTGACGGACTTTGATGGGGATTTCTTTATTATGTTACTTAGATTGATGCACCGGTGTGTCAATAGACTCTAGGTTAACTCTAAAAAAAGAAGCGTACACGCTAAAGTCAACAACACAGCTTTAATGTGGGCAAAAATAGTGTTACTTCCTCAGTGCTCTAAAATGTGAGCATAATTTAATGTGTGATAAGACTTGTTTATACCTGCTGCTAACATGCGTCCTTTGTCCTTGTCCACATTCTGATTGTGCCTCACTTTTTAAAAAATAGGTCTATACATGGTATAAAAATGTGTCGATATCCGTCCACTGTGTCTGCATTGTGACCAGATTTCCTGATCCCTCTCTGTATGCAAATTATTTGACAGATTTTAAGACACATATTGACACCATGAGTAAATGGTTCCAACTGTCAATGATTTTTAATAGGATAATGATTGTTTCACCATCCATATGTGTCTACACAATGTGTGCCTGACTACCTCCAAGAGGTGGTCAAGAAGATCACATCACAATCAGATCACAATGCATCTTTTAATCATATACACCTGTCTGAATATGTGGGCACAATCAGAATGTGGACAATATCAGGACAATGCATGCATGTTTGAACCAGGTATAAACAGGGCTTTTGTCTTGTCTCTGATGATTAAAAGGCTCTGGGCTGGAACAAATTAAATTCTCCATTTCATGCGTAAATGGTTGGTTGTTGACTGATATATTGCTGATCTAACTTTATATTTATATTTATTTTAACACATAATAATCAACCTCAAAGGTCACACATTGTAAACTAATTGTACAGCTCATGTCTGCACTGCACTCTACCACTCTACCACACTCAGATCGCCTCTCCCTGAATTTCCGGCAAGTAGCACAGCAGTAGTTTTGTGCCGTAGTTTCTCCATCATGTGGCCTCAGATGGAACTGCAGTCTCAGTCATAAGAAGTTTGGGGCTTGATCTCCCTGTACAGAGGTGAGCTAGCTGGTCTATTTACACATACATTACATTACATTTAAGTCATTTAGCAGACGCTCTTATCCAGAGCGACTTACAAATTGGACACAGACACTGTAAGATAGCTGAGCATCGATATGGTACAATATCCCAAAATTGCAGAATTGGTTAGGTATTACCCGTCTATTAGCATACCAATTCATAGAGATTCATGCACGTCTGCAGACACCAAGGTAATTGATCAACAAGGCTATTAGTCAAGGTATGGGCGTTTGTATTTGCTAGTATAGTTAATTAATTTGTTTGACCTGCTGGATAAAACAGTCAGAAAAGGTCAACATTAGAGGGAAACATTTGTTTTTATTTGGACATAAGGGTTCTCAACATCCATTACATCACAAGGGATTCAACCAATCAGACACTCATGAACAGACAGCATCACTAGACACGTGTTAAAGAGAGAGAGAGAGAGAGAGAAAGAGGGTAAACAGTATGACAACAACTCACACTAACCAATATAGGCACTCAGCCGGTCTCTGAATACCACTTTGTAAGCATTGTAATCTTATCCAACATACAAAAGACATGACCTATTTTTACCATACATTCCAGAAATCACAGAGCTTAGAGAGGAAAGAGAGGAAAGAGAGTGCACCAAGTGTCTTATAAACCGTGCAAGTAGAGGAGCTAGGATATATTGACAGACCCACTGTTGCCTACAACAACGCAATGATGCTTGAGCTATGAAGGAGGATGATCAGTATAAGAGAGAACTGAAAAAAATATGAAATTATTGTTGAGTGTACAGTAGTCTTCTTCATAAATCTATTACCCTTCCATGAATCACCTAGAGCATATTAGGTAATACATTCTACAAGTAAATACTACATTTCAGTCATTCTGTTAGTAGACATCTGAAGAGTAGCAATTCCTCTATAGCAAAGTGTACAGTACATATCTACATCATTCTTGTTTCCACATATTCCTCAGGTGAAATTATGTGTGTGATGTAACACTGAAGGGAAAAATATGATAAAGGTTTATACCAAACATGACTGACAACATACCATATAGTTTAAAAAAGTAATTGAACAAGTTCATTAAAAATGAATGATGTGCACAAAAGGCACTTTAAAAATACTCATTTAAGACAAAAGGTATAAATAAACAAAATACACATTTTAAAAAATCATTTAAATGTGAACAGTCTGGTTGTACATAAAGATGCTAATCTTACTTTTGCAAATAAAGCAAAGCACAGACTTTAAATGTTTATCTTTGAAAATATAGCTTATGTATGTTTGAGAAAAAATGTACTTGAATGTACGCTTCAGTTTTACTGATGAGAAATGTGGTTAAGAAAAATGTTATGTAATTCCTGTTGGAAAAAAACATGATTTAGTTGTTGGTGACAGCTCCTCTCGACAGAGAGCACTCTCATAGTTTAATGTTCTTATTGATTTTCTTATTAAAACCATATGACTTATTTATTTGCAATAAAATACACAGAATGAATTGAAATGCATTTGTTTTCATCATCTAATTCTTTGCCCATTATTCTCCTGTTGGAAAGATCTGTCCATCTTGAGTTCACACATACCAGACAATTATCCACAGGGTACTTGTACTTTAAGCAATACCATATATGACCAGCAGATGGTGTAAGTGTATAACTTTGGTTGCTTTCCATGTCCCTGTGTGCCCTGCATGTAGGCTCGAATCTAACCAGGGGACAGTGTAATGGACAGAGGAGGGCAGGGTTGACAAACTACAGACAGGGATGACACGTTTTTCAAATGAAAGTATGTATCTCATTGTAAACTGTGTATGAAATCAAGATCTGTACACATTACAACAGTGACTGAATGATGCTGATATGATTGATAATGGAATCACAGCCTGAGATTCATGCTGCTAAATCAGATTTTTTAAATCGACCTCAGCTGACAATTCAATTCCATTGCCCACACAATACCGCTACATGTTAGTGACAACAGGTATTCTCATATTCCAAAAAGGTTAGACTAACAGGGTATAGTAGCCCACCCCCATGACTACGCTATAAGTCAATGGTGTGTTTTACAGAGGAAAGACTCCGCAAACAGCCATTGTTGAAGTGTCATATTGTATGAGTCGAATGGTACAGCATAAAACATGCAGAGCAGGGCATGCCGTATACAAGGCAATCCAACCACACAACTGTATGACTGAGCAGAGTGGCAGGAGCGGGTTTGGGCCAGCACATGATATAATTCAACATGGCAGCTACAGTATAGGCCAGTACGTGCTCACATTTCCTTGCTGAAGGACTAAAAACAAGAAGTGGAATGAGACACCGGGACATGACAGTCAGGATGTTATACCCACGGGGAGAAGAGGTAAGGAAGGTAAGACCACTGTGCTGCTGTTATTATTTCACCACATTTACCGCGAACTGCTCAAGCATCACTGGAGATGTCTAGGTAAGGTATCACATTTTAGATTAAAAGGAATATTGTAACAGTACTTTCCAGCATATTTTGCATGTTAAAAGCATGACATATATCAGACTCGAACAGGCAAGAGGTTGCTTTAAAGATGGCAAAGTGTACAGTATGAAATCTGATTTGGGCGGCCGGTAGCCTAGCGTTTAAGAGAGTCGGGCCGGTAAATGAAAGGTCACTGGATCAAATCCCGAGCCGACAAGTTGAAAAATCTGTTGATGTGCCCTTGAGCAAGGCACTTAAGCCTAATTGCTCTGGTAAGATGCTCTGGATAAGAACATCTGCTAAAATGTGATGTAAAAATGTGTGTCTGAAGAGCTTTCATGGGCACAAAGTTGTATGGGTATTTGGGTCAGATGGGCAGAGTTCCTATTTTGTATGGGTATCTCCACCATCCATGCCACACAGGGCTCACAGGGGAAGCCTGTTGGACTGTAGTGGATGGAGGCTGACAGATTTGGACCGAGTCTGTGAGCTCTCATCCAACTTAGAGAAGCGTCAGGCTCAGTCCAAACAGTGCTCAGGACTGGCCACTAGAACACCCAACATCAGCCTGGTAACCAAAATCAGTCAGTCTGGTTGTGGACTGACTTCACACAGGTTATTGTGTAGTTTTCTAGAGCTGTTGGAACAATGAGGGACTATGGGGTAAGGGGCCATGGTCAACAGTATTCTCACAGTATTACAAAATAAAAGTGGCTTCAAACCTTACTGTGGCAAAACAATGGTATAATACACTCCCTTTACTGTCTTAAATATGAATAATAGAGAGAACGTCAGGATCCATGTGAGTGCAAATGGAATTTTAACTCATAAATACAATGTGTGGTATGATGTTGACATCCCCATGACCACATATTCTTAACACAACCATCAGTGCTGTGTCGAGTACGTGTGTTCAAGCAGAAAATTATGAAAACAACACAAAGGAAGCAGAAACTTTTGATGTGTTGTCTTTGTTTGCAGGTTGACTCTTTTGTTTGTTTGTTTTTTGACAATGCCATTCACATCTTGCTTGTTCTGTCTGGGCCTGTACAACATTTATACCAAAAAAATAAAAAAATACATAAACTATATACAAGTTCAACTACATGTTTACCACAGGTTAGGTTTCTTACATTGAATTGGTATATTGGTTCAGTTTCCGCATCTCATATACGTACAATGTTTCTATGGTGTTACTTTGTTGAACATCCCTTATACTACAGTACAAACAAAAAGGCATAACAACTTCAAGTAAGTCTTTATTTACAGCCAAAAGGCCGGTGACCATCTTGGTTGCAGTCTCTTAGACACAGGCTGGTAGACAGTGTCCAATCCAGAGAGAAAGGGATGAGACACTTATTGGTGAGTGTCCAATCCACCAGCAAGGGATGAGACATCATCTGGACAACCAGTGCAGGATGAAAACCAATGGGAAAATTACACAAGTACTTCTTCACGCTTTGCAGTCAATTAATCACTAAAAAGCCGGACCTGGCCACATACTTCTAATTTTGAGGTAAAAAATGAAAAATAAAAAAATAAGTTTTACTTAGAGGTGATTTTATTCATTATTTTCACGTCTGGTTTTAAATCAAGCTTCACAGAGAGTTGTGTTGATAGGCAAAGCCCTACAGCTTCTCTGCCTGCTATCACCATGGCAACTCAGGCTCACTCCAGGAGCTTCCTGAATTCAAGAAATAAAGTCAAACCCAAAATGAGGAAGGAAACATCCCAAACTGTTCTCAGAGAACACATCAACAACGCATCATCCCATTCCTATCGGTTTTCCTCTGTGTCAAACAGTTGCAACATGACAACCCTAATTCTCCCTCAGAGCTACATGGTGCCGGACTTGTCCCCGGCTGCGTTAGCTGCATTGGCTGCAGAGCTGGCCGTGGCAGTGCTGTTGGGGAAGATCTTCTCGGTGGGCGTGACAGCAGGGCTTCCCACCCCAGAGGAACTGGAGCTGGAGGAGCGGTGCCCGGTGGGGGACGGGCGGACGGGCCTCATGGGCGGGGGGCGCAGCTGGGCTCCGGCCAGACGGGCTGACAGGGTGGGCTTAAAGGTGCTCATCATCTCAGAGGTGGAACTGCTGCTGCGGCGCATGGCGGCATCTGGGTCGCGGATCATGATGGTGTGGAGGGGGCTGCCGGGCTCTGAGTTCACAGGGTTCTTCATGGTGGTGTCCAGGGTGTCCAGCACCACGTCTGGAGCCTGCTTGGCCGTGTTCTGGCGCTCCAGTTCACGCAACTCGTGTAGGGCCGTGGTCATGGTCTTCTTTATGTCCTGACATACACAAAACACACAGAAAATATTATATTTTTAATAAAGCATAGCCAGATCAGAAGGGAAAGTTGAGTGTGGTGGCATCAGCTGATTGCATTAGCAGATTTTGCACTAACTGGATTCATACTTTAATTGCACGCGGTCCATTTAAGTCGACCAGTTTTACACATGCTTCCTCAATACCAGATGTCACGCGCTCGCATGTGTTGGTGTGTCTTGCTGCATTGCTGTTGTAACTAGCTGTTACTCCCTATGCTTGCTGTTTTTGATATCCCACCACCACCCCAGCCTCTACCTGCATGGGCTGAGTGTTTCCGCCTTTGGGGTATTTGATATAGAATATCGTGCTCACTGCCTGTAGTTGTATTATCATCTTCATATGAAGCTTCGCTCTGACAGTGAGCTAACCTTAAGGAACAGAGCCCTAACGCCAAGACATGCATTGTTATCTTTTCGAATAAATGGTCAAACGTACATGTGGTGTTTTCTTTCTGAATTCAGCTCCATTCCCATGATGTACAGTACCAGGCAAAAGTTTGGAAACACCTACTCATAAATTTACCTATTTTCTACATTGTAGAATAATAGTAAAGACATCAAAACTATGAAATAACACATATGGAATCATGTAGTAACCAAAAAAGTGTTAAACCAATCAAAATATATTTTAGATTCTTCAAAGTAGCCATGCTTTGCCTTGAGGACAGCTTTGCACACTCTTGGCATTCTCTCAACCAGCTTCACCTGGAGTGTTTTTCCAACTGTCTTGAAGGAGTTCCCACATATGCTGAGTACTTGTTGGATGCTTTTCCTTCACCCTGCGGTCCAACTCATCCCAAACCATCTCAATTGGGTTGGGGTCGGGTGATTGTGGAGGCCAGGTCATCTGATGCAGCACTCCATCACTCTCCTTCTTGGTCAAATAGCCCTTACACAGACTGGAGGTGTATTTTGGGTCATTGTATGGTTGAAAATAGCATTTATTTGGGTCTTCATTTCCTGTGGCGGTCCTCATGAGAGCCAGTTTAATCATAACTCTTGATGGTTTATGCGACTGCACTTGAAGAAACTTTCAAAGATCTTGAAATTTTCCAATTTGACTGACCTTCATGTCTTAAAGTAATGATGGACTGTCATTTCTCTTTGCTTATTTGAGCTGTTGGCAAGCCATAATATGGATTTGGTCTTTTACCAAACAGGGATATCTTCTCTATTCCACCCCTACCTTGTCACAACACAAATGATTGGCTCAAACGCATTAAGAAGGAAAAAAAATCCACAAATGATCTTTTAACAAGGCACGCCTGTTAATTGAAATGCATTCCAGTTGACTACCTCATGAAGCTGGTTGAGAGAATGCCAAGAGTGTGCAAAGCTGTCATCAAGGCAAAGGGTGGCTACTTTGAAGAATCTGACATATAAAATATATTTTGATTTGTTTAACACTCTTTTGGTTACTACATGATTCCGTATGTTGTTATTTCATAGTTTTGCTGTCTTCACTATTATTCTACAATGTAGAAAACAGTAAAAAAAATAAAAACCCTGGAATGAGTAGGTGTGTCCAAACTTTTGACTGGTACTGTAGGTCTTTCTTGGAGCTGCAGACTGTCTCTGACATTTACACTAAGTCGGGGCTGCTTCACCCAGACACACACACACACAGGCAGTACAGCAGGACATCACATCTCGCTCTGTTCTTCCAGACACCAGCGGCTCTCTAACTAGCCTCTCTAGTAGCCGCTCTCTGGTCCCTCTCCTCACACAGTAGAGCCCAACAGCACCAAATGAAGAAAATAATATCCCCGCTTTAGCCTCTTGAAACTCTGGGGGCGCTATTTCATTTTTGGATGAAAAACGTTCCCGTTTTAAACAAGATATTTTGTCACAAAAAGATGCTCGACTATGCATATAATTGATAGCTTTGGAAAGAAAACACTGACATTTCCAGAACTGCAAAGATATTCTCTGTGCGTGCCCTAGAACGTGAGCTACAGGCAAAACCAAGATGAAACGACATCCAGGAAATCAGCAGGATTTTTGAGGCTCTGTTTTCCATTGTCTCCTTATATGGCTGTGAATGCGAGAGGAATGAGCCAGCCCTTTCTGTCATTTCCCCAAGGTGTCTGCAGCATTGTGACGTATTTGTAGGCATATCATTGGAAGATTGACCATAAGAGACCACATTTACCAGGTGTCCGCCCGGTGTCCTGCGCCGAAATTGGTGCGCAAACCTCAGCTGCAAGTATTTTTCCATGGAATTCAGAGAAGAAAGCAGGCTTCCACGAACGATATATCAATGAAGAGATATGTGAAAAAACACCTTGAGGATTGATTCCAAACAACGTTTGCCATGTTTCAGTCGATATTATGGAGTTAATTCGGAAAAAGTTTGACGTTGTTGGTGACTGAATTTTCGGTTCGTTTCGGGAGCCAAATGTGATGCACAAAACGGAGCGATTTCTCCTACACAAAGATTCTTTCAGGAAAAACTGAACATTTGCTATGTAACTGAGAGTCTCCTCATTGAAAACATCCGAAGCTCTTCAAAGGTAAATTATTTTATTTATTTGGTTATCTGGTTTTTGTGAAAATGTTGCGTGCTAAATGCTACTCAAAATGCTAAGCTAGCTTTGCATACTCTTACACAAATTAGTGAATTGCTATGGTTCAAAAGCATATTTTGAAAATCTGAGATGACAGTGTTGTTAAGAAAAGGCTAAGCTTGAGAGCAGGCGCATTATTTTCATTTTATTTGCGATTTTCAGAAATTGTTAACGTTGCGTTATGCTAATGAGCCTGAGGCTTTATTCACGATCCCGGATCCGGGATGGGGAGTATCAAGAGGTTATGGCTGCACACTCATTACCACTGTCACAATCACACACAGACACATACACTCCCTCTCTAAATCCCCCACACACTCCCTCTGTCTGAATAACAGATTAATTGATGAGTGGAGAATAATTAAAGATCAAAGACTGGGTTTAGTCAGGCCCTGACAGTGCAGGGTCATCAACATGGGCTCAGTCTGAAATAGGGCTCTGATAGGAGACCACTATCATTAGCTGCACTGATCATAGCTCTGCCATTTCTAAAGCTGCCTCTGTATCTCTATTCATTTTCCATGTATCCAGCGCTGGGCTTGTGCTGCCGATATGAAGGATCATTAGTACTCTGTGTAATTTACTTCATTTCAGCATCGCCATGAAAAGCATTTCGCTCTGGTCTCTAGGGAATTAATATTCTCTGATTGGCTCTGCTGTGTGATATTTCGGGAAGGTAAGACAAATAGCTATCGTTTTCATAGGCCACACAAAGTATCACTTGCGCACCACTATTGATTCCATTCCATATTCCATATTGTCTGAGTTCTATGACTGATAAGGCTACAGGACATGGGGAAAAGAGGTTATGCAGTTATATTGGGCCGAGGTAATACTTTAGAACCTGGGGCTGATAGGAAATAAGGTCCATACCTCTGCCAGTGTCTCAGCCCCCAGTGACTTGTGGTCCCCCAGGCTACTGTGGCGTGTGGCCCCTGCTACAGGCCTCAGGGGGTGGCCCTCAGGATAGGCTTTCCTGTCAGCGTAGTTGATGCTGCCCGCGCTGCCAAATGTTCCCAGGCGCCTCTTCTCTGGGCTTTCCATGCGGCTCCTGCTAACTGCCACCTTGTGGGGGCTGCTGGGACAGGCTGCGGCCCGCGGGGGTGTGTCAGTGCCCCGAGGAGGGCTGTGGGTCTCTCCACTGTGGCGTCGAGGGGTGGCGGCCCCGTCAGAAGGTAGCCGCACCCTGAGGAGAGAGATGACATCACAGTCACACAGAGTAGGATTAGGTTGGCCCTTGACACTGATCTACGGTCAGTTTGAAACATTGACTATTTACTCCATAAATGGTTAAGATTAGCATTTGGAGAGGTTTTAAACTGATCTTATATTTCTGCATATAAGTAACCCAGAGTGAGTTAAACATGGAGACTAGAACGAGAAGGGCTACATTTCAATATGGAGTCCTTGTCAGTCATTACCCACCTCCCCATGACTCCTCCAAAGTTGGAGTCGGGGGAGTGTTCACACGGTGATGGAACGTCGTTTTTGAATGAGGCCTTGTCATCCAGCAGTGGTCCACTGCTCGCCTCGCTGTCCGCCTTCTGACTGAGATTATCCGAGAACGCATCATCCCTGCGAGGAGAGCGAGAGAATGAACATTATTCATACAGTTGGTAGAGATCTTATTTGGACTGTTGTTTATTCAAACTAATTGGTCCATATTTACACAGGGCTCTGGTTTTCAATCTGCAGTCAGTTTATCTGTTCCAGACAGTTCTGGAGCCCCTCCTTTTTAACATTGATCATTCCAATGTATTCCTCCTAACACAAAAAGTAGCAATATGAGACTCTGGCCTTACTGCCCACTCAACATCCAAATGGATTCATTAAACAGACACCAGCAATGATTAGTCATTTCAGACATTTTAGTCATTTAGCAGATGCTCTTATCCAGAGCGACTTACAATTAGTGCATTCATCTTAAGATAGCTAGGTGAGACAACAACACATAAGAATCGTATAAAGGTAATTTTCCATCAGCAAAGTCAGTGCTAGTAGGAAAAGACAAGTGCTTTCTTTTTATTATTATCAGCATTATAAGTATTATTATTATTATTTGGGAGGGGGCGTCGGGGATGCCGCAAGAGTTATTTAACCAAGACAGAAAAGAGCTTTGACTGGGCTAAGCGGGAACTGCCCTCCCGTAGGGGTGGAAGGGCCAAGAGACAAGAGGTGGCGGAACAGAGTGCTCGGGTTGGGATGTAGGATTTGAGAATAGCCTGAAGGTATGGAGGGACAGTCCCTCTTGCAGCTCCGTAAGCAAGCACCAGGGTCTTGAAGACGATGTGAGCTTCAACTGGAAGCCAGTGCAGTGTGCGGAGGAGTGCAGCATTCTGGATAAGTTGCAGAGTTTGATGGTACAAGAGGGGAGCCCAGCGAACAGAGCGTTGTAGTAGTCTAACCCAGGGGTTCACAATTTTTTTCTCTCAGGGCAACACCCCGCACCCCCCCTGCATGCACGCGCCACGTCTATTTCTATGGGCACAAGCACTGTTCATGACACAAACTGTTCACACCCCTCTTATTGATGGAGAGAATTATGCAGGTATAAAGTGTATTTCCTGCAATTTTACACATTTTGTCATGGGGTGCAAAGAACATTTGGCAGTTTTAAAGCACATTTTCTTGCAATTCTATACATATTGCCATGTATAATGTGTATTCATGTGATATTTGAGGGACAAACATATTACAACAATATCCATACTTTTAAAAAAAAAAGTACATCGCGTGCGTGAGAATATTGCAAAATAAATTTACACACACATGTTATTCAATCATTGCACCCACACTGCTTACGCGCGTCTACATAGCAGGTGCTAAAATAAAACTTGGTTCAATTTGTGACGCATGACGAGCTACAAGTCCCATCTCTCCCATCTCCTGATTGGTGTTTAGGAGCATGTATCCACGTGGGTGATGGAAAGATTGAAACTGAGTTGGTTGCCAACTGCCATATAGTCCGAAGAAGAAGCCTGAAGGAGGAGATTACGAGAAACGAACTTGGTTTACACTTTTATCTGTGGATTAATTGTTGGAGTAGAGGACCTTGTGCATTTCAGGTCAAATAACAACCTAATGTTAATATCCCAGGAGAAATTAGCTAGCAACAGCAAGTTAGCTAACTAAAGTGCCATAAATGTTTCATGCTTTTCCACCAGACCCTAAATTAATATAGTTGGTTCAGAGTTTGTTTTGATATTTCAACCTGCGTATCCTTATCACGTCTGGTGTAGGTGGACAAAATCAACATGTGCGAGATTGCACGCTCGCTCTGGTCAGCATGTAAGGTATGCAATGACGAACATGACAAGAGGAACTGATGATGCACTACCCAATTTGGAAATTGCATCTTGTGCATTCTGCTATTACAACTTTCAAGAGTAAGTTTACAGCCGGACTGAGTTCATAAATATATATATATTTTTAAAAGACCCCACCCTTGCCGACCACCCCACAGTTTGGGAACTACTGGTCTAGATGGGAGATGACAAGTGCCTAGATTATGAGCCTGCAGCTGCGAGTCACTGCTTTGATGTTTGCAAAGAACGACAGGGTGTCCAGGGTCATGCCAAGGTCCTTTGCACTCTGGAAGGGGGACACCGTGGAGTTGTCAACTGTGATGGAGAGGTCTTGGAGTGGACAGGCCTTCCCCGAGAGAAAGACCAGTTCTGTTTTGTTGAGGCTGAACTTGAGGTGGTGGGCCGACATCCAAGCTGAGATGTTTGACAGGCACGCAGAGATGCGTGTCGCCACCTGGGTGTCAGAAGAGGGTAAGGAGAAGAGTAGTTGAGTGTCATCCACATAGCAATGATAGGAAGGCCATGAGAGGATATGACAGAGCAGAAACTTGGTGTACAGAGAAAAGAGGAGAGGGCCTAGAACTGAGCCCTGGGGGTAGTGCTGAGCAATTAGTGCTTTTTGAGGTAATTTTGGTTAGATTATTACAAAATAATCACTGTTTTCAATTTCTATATATATATATATATATATATATATATATATATATATATATATATATATACACAGTGCCTTGCGAAAGTATTCGGCCCCCTTGAACTTTGTGACCTTTTGCCACATTTCAGGCTTCAAACATAAAGATAGAAAACCATATTTTTTTGTGAAGAATCAACAACAAGTGGGACACAATCATGAAGTGGAACGACATTTATTGGATATTTCAAACTTTTTTAACAAATCAAAAACTAAAAAAATTGGGCGTGCCAAATTATTCAGCCCCTTTACTTTCAGTGTAGCAAACTCTCTCCAGAAGTTCAGTGAGGATCTCTGAATGATCCAATGTTGACCTAAATGACTAATGATGATAAATACAATCCACCTGTGTGTAATCAAGTCTCCGTATAAATGCACCCGCACTGTGATAGTCTCAGAGGTCCGTTAAAAGCGCAGAGAGCATCATGAAGAACAAGGAACACACCAGGCAGGTCCGAGATACTGTTGTGAAGAAGTTTAAAGCCGGATTTGGATACAAAAAGATTTCCCAAGCTTTAAACATCCCAAGGAGCACTGTGCAAGCGATAATATTGAAATGGAAGGAGTATCAGACCACTGCAAATCTACCAAGATCTGGCCGTCCCTCTAAACTTTCAGCTCATACAAGGAGAAGACTGATCAGAGATGCAGCCAAGAGGCCCATGGTCACTCTGGATGAACTGCAGAGATCTACAGCTGAGGTGGGAGACTCTGTCCATAGGACAACAATCAGTCGTATATTGCACAAATCTGGCCTTTATGGAAGAGTGGCAAGAAGAAAGCCATTTCTTAAAGATATCCATAAAAAGTGTTGTTTAAAGTTTGCCACAAGCCACCTGGGAGACACACCAAACGTGGAAGAAGGTGCTCTGGTCAGATAAAACCAAAATTGAACTTTTTGGCAACAATGCAAAACGTTATGTTTGGCGTAAAAGCAACACAGCTCATCACCCTGACCACACCATCCCCACTGTCAAACGTGGTGGTGGCAGCATCATGGTTTGGGCCTGCTTTTCTTCAGCAGGGACAGGGAAGATGGTTAAAATTGATGGGAAGATGGATGGAGCCAAATACAGGACCATTCTGGAAGAAAACCTGATGGAGTCTGCAAAAGACCTGAGACTGGGACGGAGATTTGTCTTCCAACAAGACAATGATCCAAAACATAAAGCAAAATCTACAATGGAATGGTTCAAAAATAAACATATCCAGGTGTTAGAATGGCCAAGTCAAAGTCCAGACCTGAATCCAATCGAGAATCTGTGGAAAGAACTGAAAACTGCTGTTCAAAAATGCTCTCCATCCAACATCACTGAGCTCGAGCTGTTTTGCAAGGAGGAATGGGAAAAAATTTCAGTCTCTCGATGTGCAAAACTGATAGAGACATACCCCAAGCGACTTACTGCTGTAATCGCAGCAAAAGGTGGCGCTACAAAGTATTAACTTAAGGGGGCTGAATAATTTTGCACGCCCAATTTTTCAGTTTTTGATTTGTTAAAAAAGTTTGAAATAAATGTCGTTCCACTTCATGATTGTGTCCCACTTGTTGTTGATTCTTCACAAAAAAAATACAGTTTTATATCTTTATGTTTGAAGTCTGAAATGTGGCAAAAGGTCGCAAAGTTCAAGGGGGCCGAATACTTTCGCAAGGCACTAATATATATATCTCGTTACCTGTATAAAAGACACCTGTCCACACACTCAATCAAACAGACTCCAACCTCTCCACAATGGCCAAGACCAGAGAGCTGTGTAAGGACATCAGGGGTATAATTGTAGACCTGCAAAACGCTGGGATGGGCTACAGGACAATAGTCAAGCATCTTGGTGAGAAGGCAACAACTGTTGGCGCAATTATTAGAAAATGGAAGAAGTTCAAGATGACGGTCAATCACCCTCGGTCTGGGGCTCCATGCAAGATCTCACCCCGTGGGGCATCAATAATCATGAGGAAGGTGAGGGATCAGCCCAGAACTACACGGCAGGACCTGGTCAATGACCTGAAGAGAGCTGGGACCACAGTCTCAAAGAAAACCATTAGTAACACACTACGCCGTCATGGATTAAAATCCTGCAGTGCACGCAAGGTTCCCCTGCTCAAGCCAGCGCATGTCTAGGCCCGTCTGAAGTTTGCCAATGACCACCTGGATGACCCAGAGGAGTAATGGGAGAAGGTCATGTGTTCTGATGAGACAAAAATAGAGCTTTCTGGTCTAAACTCCACCTGCCATGTTTGGAGGAAGAAGAAGGATGAGTACAACCCCAAGAACACCATCCCAACCGTGAAGCATGGAGGTGGAAACATCATTCTTTGGGGATGCTTTTCTGCAAAGGGGACAGGACGACTGCACCGTATTGAGGGGAGGATGGATGGGGCCATGTATCGCGAGATTGAGTGAAAACCTCCTTCCATCAGCAAGGGCATTGAAGATGAAACGTGGCTGGGTCTTCCAGCATGACAACGACCCGAAACACACAGCCAGGGCAACTAAGGAGTGGCTCCGTAAGAAGCATCTCAAGGTCCTGGAGTGGCCAAGCCAGTCTCCAGACCTGAACCCAATAGAAAATCTTTGGAGGGAGCTGAAAGTCTGTATTGCCCAGCGACAGCCCCGAAACCTGAAGGATCTGGAGAAGGTCTGTATGGAGGAGTGGGCCAAAATCCCTGCTGCAGTGTGTGCAAACCTGGTCAAGAACTACAGGAAACGTATGATCTCTGTAATTGCAAACAAAGGTTACTGTACCAAATATTACGTTCTGCTTTTCTGATGTATAAAGTGGCTTGTCTTGCAATAAAATGCTAATTAATTACTTAAAAATCACAGTGATTTTCTGGATTTTTGTTTTAGATTCCGTCTCTCACAGTTGAAGTGTACCTATGATAAAAATTACAGACCTCTACATGCTTTGTAAGTAGGAAAACCTGCAAAATCGGCAGTGTATCAAATACTTGTTCTCCCCACTGTGTGTGTGTATATATTTTTATATATATATACAGTACCAGTCAAAACTTAGGACACACCTACCCAGGGTTTGTTTTTATTTTTATTGTTTTCTACATTGTAGAATAATAGTGAAGACAGCAAAACTATTAAATAACAACATATGGAATCAAGTCGTAACCAAAAAAGTGTTAAACAAATCAAAATATATTGATATTTGAGATTCTTCAAAGTAGCCCTTTGCCTTGATGACAGCTTTGCACACTCTTGGCATTCTCTCAACCAGCTTCATGAGGTAGTGACCAGGAATACATTTCAATTAACAGGTGTGCCTTGTTAAAAGTTAATTTGTGGAATTTCTTTCCTTCTTAATGCATTTGAGCCAATCAGTTGAGTTGTGACAAGATAGGGGTGGAATACTGAAGATAGCCCTGTTTGGTAAAAGACCAAGTCCATATTATGGCAAGAACAGCTCAAATAATCAAAGAGAAACGACAGTCCAACATTACTTTAAGACATGAAGGTCAGTCAATATGAAACATTACAGTTGCAAAAACCATCAAGCACTATGATGAAACTGGCTCTCGTGAGGACCGCCACAGAAAAGGAAGATGCAGAGTTACCTCTGCTGTAGAGGATAAGTTCATTAGAGTTACCAGCCTCAGAAATTACAGCCAAATAAGTTCAAGTAACAGACACATCTCAACATCAACTGTTCAGAGGAGACTTCATGAATCAGGCCTTCATGGTCAAATTACTGCAAAGAAACCACTACTAACGAAAACCAACAATAAGAAGAGACTTGCTTGGGCCAAGAAATACGAGCAATGGACATTAGACCAGTGGAAATCTGTCCTTTGGTTTGATGAGTCCAAATTTGAGATTTTTGTTTCCAACCGCTGTGTCTTTCTGAGACGCAGAGTAGGTGAACGGATGATCTCCGCACGTGTGGGTCCCACACAAAGCATGGAGGAGGTGGTCTGATGGTGTGGGAGTGCTTTGCTGGTGATTTATTTAGAATTCAAGGCACACTTAACCAGCATGGATAGCACAGCATTCTGCAGCGATACGCCATCCCGTCTGGTTTGCGATTAGTGGGACTATCAATTGTTTTTTAACAGGACAATGACCCAAAGCACACCTCTAGGCTGTGTAAGAGCTATTTGACCAATAAGGAGAGGGATGCAGTGCTGCATCAGATGACCTGGCCTCCACAATCACCCGACCTCAACCCAATTGAGATGGTTTGGGATGAGTTGGACCGCAGAGTGAAGGAAAAGCTGCCAGCATATGTGGGAACTCCGTCAAGACTATTGGAAAACAATTCCAGGTGACTACCTCATGACGCTGGTTGAGAGAATGCCAAGAATGTGCAAAGCTGTCATCAAGGAAAAGGGTGGCTACTTTGAAGAATCTCAAATATAAAATATATTTTGATTTGTTTATTACTTGTTTTGGTTACTACATGATTCTATGTGTTATTTCATAGATTTGATGCCTTCACTATTATTCTACAATGTAGCAAATAGTAGCAATAAAGAAAAAACCCTTGAATTAGTAAGTGTGTCCAAACTTCTGACAGGTACGGCATATTTTTTAAATGCATAATGAAAAGGAAATTCCAATGCCATAAAAAGTGAACATTAAATTGCCAAAACATTGAAAATATTCCATTGTCGCTGATCAGGCCCAAATCGGGTAGACATCAAAAGACAAGTAGGAAACTACTATGAACGAATACAATATTTAAGTTGTGTATATTACTTTTGTTTATATTTTATGACTATTATTTTTAATTCCTTAAAGTCATCATCTTCTCTCTGCTCAGGCAGTAGCAGCCAGCCAGCCAACTTTATCTCATGTTCCCAATACTTTACTGTCTTCAGTCATCCTATTTAGCTAGGCTAGCATGCTGCAGAGCTGTCTGACAAACCATTTTTACTAGTTCTTCAAAGTAAATAAGGCATACTTTCACAAACTGTCTCTATATCCCTCTCTCTCATATTGGTGTTCTGTACACTCCTCTCTCATGCGGTCTGTGGTTATCTAACCTAACGTAACAGGCTTAAAAGTGTATCCATCTCTGTCCGAGACGGAAAAAGGCACAATTGATTATGGTCATTGTAGTTAATTACCACGTTTCTGTGCTGAACTAGGTTGAATAATTTATTTTTTATTTTTTTACCTTTATTTTACTAGGCAAGTCAGTTAAGAACAAATTCTTATTTTCTATGACGGCCTAGGAACAGTGGGTTAAACTGCCTGTTCAGGGGCAGAACAACAGTTTTTGTACCTTGTCAGCTTTAATGAAAACTCCCTTCAGCCCAGCATCCCACTTAGTTATTGACTTGATTTATCTAGTGAATTATTTGATTTCGAGAAACTAAATGCAATTAAAATAATTGAACTGACGTTGGTCAACAACATTTTCTGTTAATCGATCAGCACTAACGAGGGAACATCAGTAGTGAGAGCATGTGGTGCAGACACAGATCCTCTCCATGCCACCTGGTAAAAATGACCTGCCAGGTAGGAAAGACCTGAAAGGGTCTCAAGGGTTTGGATGAGGATCTGATGGTTTACGGTGTCCACCTGATTAGGGTCAAGAAGGTCATTCTGAGAGCGATATCGAGAGAGTTGGTCAGAGACAGCAGACTGTGTTTTAGAAAGCAAAGAAAGAAGAGGTACTGGTCTGTGGTTTTTGACATCAGAGGGGTCAAGTTTCTTGAGGGGAGCAACTCTGGCCATCTTGAAGTCAGAAGGGACGCAGCCATTTGTAAGGGATGAGTTGAAGGAAGAGAGGAATGGGAGGTCTCCAGAGACTATCTGGGAAAGGGAAGAGGGGATGAGGTCATGTGGGCCGGTTGTTGGGCGGCCGGACATCACTAGTCGCAGGATCTGGAGAGAGAGGGCAGAAAGAGGTCAAGGCGTAGGGTACTTCTGTGTGAGTGGGATCAGTGGACTCAGTAGGCTGAGTGAATGAGGAGTGGATATCATCAACCTTATTTTCAAAGTGGTTGACAAAGTCGTCTGCAGAAAGGAAGGAGGGAGGGGTAGGAGCTGGAGGATTAAGGAGGGAGGAGAAAGTGCTCCTTTGCACCCCATTATTTTTATTTCTACTTTGCACATTCTTCCACTGCAAATCTACCATTCCAGTGTTTTACTTGCTATTTTGTATTTACTTCGCCACCATGGCCTTTTTTTTGCCTTTACCTCCCTTATCTAACCTCATTTGCTCACATCGTATATAGACTTGTTTATACTGTATTATTGACTGTATGTTTGTTTTACTCCATGTGTAACTCTGTGTCGTTGTATGTGTCGAACTGCTTTGCTTTATCTTGGCCAGGTCGCAATTGTAAATGAGAACTTGTTCTCAACTTGCCTACCTGGTTAAATAAAGGTGAAATAAACATACTGTTACCACTAAAGGTACAATTGTCAGTGAAGTGTCTTTGAGCTAACATATCAGGCATGATTTGAATTATTTATCTGTGCCTTTGTGATATTCAGTCAAGGATCTTCCATGAGTGTTATTGGTGTGTGGCTAATGACATCAAAACACAAGAGAAATCTTTTGATACACCTGCCACTTGAAATTACTCCCCGGTTTATAAAACACCTGATTAACTGACTGGCTGTTTCCTGCCTGTCTGACAGAATAATTGACTGTCTGACAGATTTATTGTCAAACTGCTCTTCATCCATCGCTGATGTTCATGTTTATGAATGGTTGTTACTCACAGGTCCTGCACCACTATGTACTGATGTGGGATCAGTCCGTCCACGCCATTGTGCCGGCCCTCCCACCAGTCCTCAGAGGCGCGGTGGTACAGCAGCAGCGACGCCCCCTTCTTAAAGGACAGCTCCCGGGGGGTGCGTCCCACATAGTCAAACTTAGCTATGGCCTCAATCTGCTCCACCTCTGTGGAAATAAAGAACAAAGGGAGAGAAACATCAGTCACAACCTGGACCAGCTTCATTTCCAGGTGTTATAACATATCTCACACCCCATTGAGATGTGTGGACAGAGTAGCCTGACCTGAGTTCATTAATAGGAATAAGGAAGCCCCTTGCTCTAATTACTAAGACCTAAACCATGTGGCCAAACAATGAGAATATGTCTTCATGTTCTCAGACAATGGCCTCAGGCCTCGTGGTCTGTGATCAACTCCAGAGGACAGTAGAGAGTTGTGATTGCCTGGGGGCTCAATTTAATGGCTGAGTTTGTTCTTCAGACCTTCAAAAGACACAGAAGTCTTTGAGACACAAAGAGCGAGAAGAGGAAATATCTGAGTTGAAGAGAAATAAAACGAGATGCAGCTTTACAATATAAACAATTTTCTAACAGAGGGGATGGTTATACTGTTTGAGTGATACACTTAGATTCCAAGCATTGTTGTGAGTTGAGGATGACCTGTCATTGAGTTCCACCGAGCAAATTGGCCAGTGTTATCTAGTGTTGATTTTTCGGTGTAACATTTCTGGTGTTGATTCACTCTGGTATAAAAGAACCCCAGTGTTGAGTGTGATTGTGTCAGTTTTATTCTGTGGAGAGTAAAAATTTCTCATCAAAACCACGCCCATCATTATCAGATTTTCCAAGCCAGCATAATGTGACTTGCAGTCCTGATGTGGCCTGTAAACCAGGAGGTTCCTAACACAGCAGGCCTTACGATATTTAATGTCGTGTCCTAAAGAGATTAATTTGAATGATAACATTTGCCTCCAGTAGGAACTCACTTGAAGTCCACAGGACTGAAAATGAATGAATTCAACAACCATTGCTCTGTCACTAACAAATGTCCTTAATCCAACACGAGCGACCTTGTCAAGAGATACGGACGTCTTTGCGTAATGGTTAAAAATTATTTAAGGGCTATTGCATAACCCTAAAAGTGTTAATTCCCTAACACTGACAGAGTGTAACAGCGTCAGAACTAAGCAGTGTTAATTTAACATTGAAAAGTGTGGACCTGTATAGACACCTGCCCAGTGTTAAATGTAACACTGCCAGTGATTATTTAAAACTGGAGCATTTGCTGTGCAATCAACACCAGTGACACCAATGAGGACATCACAACTCTGCTCAAGGGTAACACTGTATTCTGATCAGTGAACACTACTATCCTAACAGCTAATAGACTGGTTGACAATCCAATGACTTGGTCCTTTAATGGCATTATGGGTCCCAACACACCAAACTACTCACACACTGAGCACACACCAATAGCCAGAAGAACCAACCTTCACGCTGTTGCTAGCCTCTTGAGAGAACAGACGCACAAAGGCACAGGCTTTAGTTGTCCATAAGCAAACATCAGTCACCATTCAACACTGGACCAGAGGAGATTAGCAGACTGGTCTCTGCTACAAGACCTCTATCCCACAGGGACGGTGCCAGGGGAGGGGGTATGACGGGTGAGGGGGAGGTATTGCTACGCATGCACGGACGCATGCCCACACCCTGCGTCCAAGCTGATATCAATCACACAAAGAGCCTGATGACTTGGGACACACACAACCTAGATAAACACATTTTTGCTTGGGGACATGTCCCATAGAGATATGCACATGTAGTGAGTGTTCAAAATGCTAAAGGGATCTAAGCTAGTCCCCAGGCTGTCAGATTTCCCTGACCGGGTGGAGGGGATGTGTGTGTGCGTGGCAGGATGGCCTTGGCCACTGGTACTACAGCCACGCCTCCTTGTGTCTCTATGGGCCAGACCAGACAGACAGAGCAGGAGTCAGCCGGGGTTAAGCACATGTATAAAATAAATAGTCTCCCAGCAGGAAATCTCCAAGTCAACCAGAAAGCCCAATCAGTTCATTAGGAGCTCCATCCAGGGGTGAAATTACCTACAGAAACAGGGAGAGCGAGGGAGGAAGAGGAGAAGGAGAGAGGAGGAAAGGGGAGGAGAGAGCGAGATAGAAGGACAGAGACAGGGTAACATTGTCTCTCTTTGTCCCCCTAGTTCCAAGAGTAGATTCAGCCTGAGGCTTTTAGACCACTTAAGTAGAGCTCTCGCTCTCTTCCTCAGAAACACAATAACACATGTACAGGTAACTGCCAAAATAAAGGAAACACTTCAGTAAATGAGGGATACAAAGATTGAAAGCAGGTGCTTCCACACAGATGTGGTTCCTGAGTTAATTAAGCAATTAACATCCCATCATGCTTATTTTGGCTACCGTGGCTTTAAAAGAGGGGTCTCAAAGGGGTTTTAAAGGGTGAGTTTGTGCATCTCAGTCACCAGATCTCAACTCAATTGAACTGCCTGTGACAGCGTTTTCCAACACCATCAACAAAACGCCAAATGATGGAATTTCTCGTGGAAGAATGGTGTCACATCCCTCCAATAGAGTTCCAGACACTTATAGAATCTATGCCAAGTCGCATTAACGCTGTTTTGGTGGCTCAACGCTCTATTAAGACACTTTAAGTTTATTTTGGCAGTTATGGCAGTTATTTTGGCAAATATGACTATTTTCTTCTCCAATAAACAACAAATACTCAGAATCAACATACAAGCTGAAGGCCACAACAGTCAAACTCGGCCCACTTTGTGGTTCTCTGATTTATATAGTATTCATGTAGTCCTTTAGTTCTAGCTTCAAGTAGAAAGTGTGGTTGTGTCTTGCTGGGCGGCCATTTCTCCAGACTCATTTTGAGGGCCGGGCTGTGGAGGGCAGTATCGCCTCAGGTCTGAGAAGAGCCAAGACAGGACCATGTGACTCTCATTCTCTCCAAGCACACTAATTAAACAGGGAGACCACAATCCAGCGCCAAGGGCCCTGCCCTGGCTGGCTGTGCCTCTGTACTCTCCTCCCAATTCTCCACATGTAGTGTGGGGCAGTCAGCCTTTGTTCTGCTGTTTGGTTCAGATGGCTGGGGAGGGTGTCAGCACTCATTACTGACACACCCATCACTACAGATGGGGCTCCCCGATATTATTACCCTAGCCTGGCATAAAGCAGTATGATTGGGTCTGACCATTGAGAGCCAGCAGATACAGTAGTATCTCTGGTGTTGTGACTGACTAGTGTTATGGTTTCCCTGAGTGTGTTAAGCTTTAGCCCAATTATTCTGTCAGGGCTATGAGGACTACCAGGAAAATACAAAGGCACAAAGGAGGAAGTCCCATGGGACCTGTTTACTATTGCTGAAGAAAGATAGATGAGAGGGAAAGATAGATGAGAGGGAATGAGAGAGAGAGAGAGAGGGCGCTACAAGGGGAGAGAGAGAGCTACGAGGGGAGAGAGAGAGAGGGCGCTACAAGGGGAGAGAGAGAGAGAGGGCGCTACAAGGGGAGAGAGAGAGAGGGCGCTACAAGGGGAGAGAGAGGGCGCTACAAGGGGAGAGAGAGAGAGAGGGCGCTACAAGGGGAGAGAGAGAGAGAGGGCGCTACAAGGGGAGAGAGAGAGAGAGGGCGCTACAAGGGGAGAGAGAGAGAGAGGGCGCTACAAGGGGGGAGAGAGAGAGAGGGCGCTAGAAAGGGAGAGAGAGAGAGAGGCGCTACAAGGGGAGAGAGAGAGAGAGGGCGCTACAAGGGGAGAGAGAGAGAGAGACAAGGGGAGAGAGAGAGAGGGCGCTACAAGGGAGAGAGACAAGGGGAGAGAGAGAGGGCGCTACAAGGGGAGAGAGAGAGAGGGCGCTACAAGGGGAGAGAGAGAGAGGGCGCTACAAGGGAGGGGAGAGAGAGAGGGGCGCTACAAGGGGAGAGAGAGAGAGGGGCGCTTCAAGGGGAGAAGAGAGGGCGCTACAAGGGAGAGAGGGCTCTACAAGGGGAGACAAGGGGAGAGAGAGAGGGCGCTACAAGGGGAGAGAGAGAGAGGGCGCTACAAGGGGAGAGAGAGAAAGGGGGCGCTACAAGGGGAGAGAGAGAGGGCGCTACAAGGGGAGAGGGGGGCGCTACAAGGGAGAGAGAGAGGCGCTACAAGGGGAGAGAGAGAGGGGCGCTACTAAGGGGAGAGGGAGAGAGAGAGAGAGAGAGAGAGAGAGCACTACAAGGGGAGAGAGAGGGGGGGCTTCAAGGGGAGAGAGAGAGAGAGAGGGCGCTACAAGGGGGAGAGAGAGAGAGAGAGAGAGGGCGCTACAAGGGGGAGAGAGGGCGCTACAAGGGGAGAGAGGGGAGCTACAAGGGGAGAGAGAGAGAGGGGCGCTACAAGGGAGAGAGAGAGAGGGGCACTACAAGGGGAGAGCTAGAAGAGAGAGAGAGAGAGAGAGAGAGAGAGAGAGAGAGAGAGAGAGAGTGGGGGTTGCCCACAATGTACACACAACCTTGTCTCTGCCTTCAAGCATGATGTGCTCCTTTGCAGCCCTAAGCTGTCACAGTCTGAGCTGTGCCTAGTTCTCTCCTTCAGTCTAAAGAACACACAGAATAAGGTCAGTCAGAGCTCAGGGCAACTCCATCTACACAGCCTTCTTACACTCCAGATCAGATTCATACTGAGCCCATTCAACCATCACACGGAATACCTCTGGCTTCGAAACAACCACATACAACTTTAAAAAACAAACTTTTACAACCTTATATCAAGGGCTCATTAGCTCAAATGTATGATTCATCTGCTGTTGTAATTGATATTACAGATCAATCTGTCCGTCTCTATGGGAGACATCTAGAGGTACATAGATAAATCACTGCCCCTGTCCTGCCTCACCTCTTTAATACCGAATGGCTCATTGCATGAATGTATATATTAAGCTGAACGTTAACCCACCGCTACATTAAAATGGGAGGTCCAGACCAGACACAGACCTACAGTGCTGCAGTACACAGCAGAGTACCTGCTTGGGGAGGCAGACAGACACCGACAGCAGGACTACCAGACACAACCAACCCTCCATCTTTAACATAGACAGAACAGACTATGCTGTTATGTCATACTTTAGTAGTGTAAAGTATGACCACATGGCTAAACAGCAATTCAATTACAAAACCAAACACAACATAGAGAGTAGCTAGTGAAATGGGAGACAACAGAAGCTTTTGGAGTTCTGCAACAGCAAACTGCTTGATTAAGACAAGCTGTGTAGCCAGCTAGCTGCTACACATTTATCTAAGTCAATCACCCAAACATCTCCTCAAGGGTACCAGGGTCTGAATAAGTAAAGGAACTCCCTGTTACTGACCGTCTTCACTGGTGTGTGGCTCAGTCCCATTGTCAGCCTCATCGATGGTGCCTGGCTCACTGTGGGGGCTGTCACTGTGGACAGAGAGAGAGAGAGAGAGAGAGAGAGAGATGGACAGTCAATCAATGGTAAACTCAGACACACCTACGACACATGCATAGGCTAACTAATCTAAACTAATGCCTCCTCCCGGAAAGATGAGTTACAGGTCATACTTGGATCTGTTCCAAAGTGAATTCTTATTTGAACTAGGGGGCGTTTATATCATCATATTTCTCCAGGAAGTACCAGCTACATGTTAGTTGGACCAGCTCCAGGTAAGGTATTCATTTAACTGTACATACTGGCTTGTACGCCATCCCTATGAGTTTTGAGATGCAAAACATTTCCAAGCAGTAATATTGCAGTCTGTGCACTGGAAATATTCCGTTCTACATTTACTTTGGAGCATTTGTATCATGAACAATGGGATAAAAGGCAAGAAAGAGAAAAGACAATTTAAACAGATACATAATGTATCTTTCCGGACAGATTGGCTTTTGAAGTAAATGTATACCATTCTACATTTCCAGCCCCTAAATAAAAGTAATTATCTTAGGGTATTATATCTAAGCCATGTCTGTAAAACAAGTGCTGAAGAAAATACCACATCTACTACACTCTAAAGGCTCATAATGTAGCTGTTGTATGGCTGAGATCCTACCATGTGCTCGATCCACCAGCAGCAGTATTACTGTACTGCTGCTAAACCCAGGGTTACACCAGCAGCAGTATTACTGCTTCAGCCTTAGCCATACTGTATGTCTTCAGTGCTTGTCTTAAAGGTTTTGTCCTCCCAGGTCTAGCTGCTACCCACCAGTACTCCTCTCCTCCAGTCATGCACTTCTCATAGACCGGCCCGTCCAGCTCTCGGTGGCTGGGGAAGATGACCTCGTTGTGGATGATGATGGTCTTTATGACCTCATTGACGTGTGCCTGGATGGCAACAGGGTCCTGGCCGTCCGGGATGGGCATCAGGGTGGGGCCAAAGCAGATGGCCAGGTTATAGGGATCCATCATGTTCTCATCACTGTACTGGGACAGACTGGATGGAAGGGAAGAGGTTTGAGTGAGTGGGGTGAACAATTAGGTCGTGTTTACATTAAGAGGTGGAAATCTGGCTGACGGGTGATTCCATTTTAAACGTACTTATAGTTATTTGTTTGCCAATAAAATATATACATTTCCAAAATGCTTACACTGTGCTTTGAGTCTGGACTCTAGACAGATTTGAGATCTACATCATCTCCTCTACTGCCTGTTGGCTTGGCATCAGTCTTCAACCACAGCTTAGTAAGTACATCCTTAAACCTCATTACCTTAACCCTCAACATCCCAGCTTAGCGAGAACATTCCTCAGTCTCCCTGTTTAGTTGTCACCTAGATTCTCACACCTATCCAGCTTTAACAAGCCTGCCCTTCTAACTTCACAGTTTAACAGGCCGATTGTTTTTGTTATATATACTTTTTTAAATTGAACCTTTATTTAATTAGGCAAGTCAGTGTCATGATGTTGGCCTGGGGGATAAGTTTATGACAGTCATAAATACCTCTCACCCCTTTTTCCTCTCTCTACCCTACTGATGTTACATTTGAAAACCCCTTGGTTAACATAGAGATTCTGGGAACATCAGAAGGTGGGGGGAAATTAACTATATTCTGGTAACCCGACCAATTGAACATATGCAGTGGTACTTAATGAATATGATGTCAGTTCGGTTGTCATCTGAGACATTCTCATCAATGATAAGATGACATAAACTCTACCGTGGAAAGTCTACACATCAGAGTTATCAGATTCACATGGAATTGTTGTTTAATTTAAATGTTTGAATATGAAATGATTTGTGATGGGATGAAATGTGATTTTAGCTTCTAAAATGTGAGAATTGTGTTTTCATAAGGTTAGGGCTCTGCTCAATCAGTGGCCCGCCCCTGTGAAGAGTCATGGGTTATAAAACTTTTCAGACACACCCTTCTCGCTCCACTATATAAAGCCCTGATGAAAATGTAACCTCCTGTTCCGAGGATGTGAGGATGACAGTCTGATGTCAGAATGGTTCAGATGATAACTACAGAACAAAGCCAACATCATCATGAGCTTTGGTTGCGAATGGTATGAACTTTGAACTCTTGTTCACTACAGAAGTGATACCTCCTAGCCGTTGAGTTAGCAACAGCAGCTGCAAACGAGGGTTAGGAAGAACAGGCAAAGTATCCCGTCTATCACACAATGACATTACTACAACGTATTCAATTGACCACCAGATACATTCTTCAAAGGACAAAGGACTCGGTTTGGCAACACGGCCTTCCATCTACCACCAACCTACTGAAGCGCAGCTCGGAGTAAATATTTATTGCATTTTCCTTTTCCAAATGGGCGGTAATTTAGAATGCATAAGATACTGTATTTATGATAGCACAGCTTCTTCTTTTGTTACTCAGTCTTCCCACTCTTTCACTCAAACCCAGCCCTTTTATTTTGTGTAACAAGCTGTCATATCTGTTTCGCCCGCTCGGGATGTTTTTCTTTATGACGTCATTTGTAATCAAGTTATGATTAATTATGTGTATGTGTAATTCTGTGTGATTAGTTAGGTATTTAGTAAATACATAATTAAACCCAATTTTGTATTGCTGATTTAACTTGTTAGCCAGGGTTCGTGAAGATAACCAAGAATTAACAAATTTCAGATGAGACTGAATTAAGGTGACAATTAATATTGACTGCTATTGATGTAAAATATTACTAGGTCTTTAAGAGTTTATTCGGAAGATAACAGCTCTATAAATATTATTTTGTGGTGCCCCGACTCTCTAGTTAATTACATTTACATGATTAGCTCAATCAGGTAATATTAATTACGGAGAAAGGATTTTATAGAATAGCATGTCATATCACTTAATCCGGCATAGCCAAAGACACGACATCAGTTAAGAACAAATTATTATTTACAATGACGGTCTACGGGAGAACAGTGGGTTAACTGCCTTGCTCAGGGGCAGGACGGCAGATTTGTTACCTTCTCAGCTCGGGAATTCGATCCAGCAACCTTTCAGTTACTGGCCCAACGCTCTAACCACTAGGCTACCTACCGCCCCTACACTCTAACCTCTAGGCTACCTACCGCCTCAAATAGTAGCCAATATTAATAAGCCATCCTGGTTTGGGGGGCAGTGAGACCATCCTTCCTTCCAGCAGCATCCTAGTTAGGTAGCAGGCCTACAGTATCTTCACCCTCATCTTTAAGAGGGGCTCATGATCCAAGCAGAGTGGTGTGGCGCTGGAGAGAAGCAGTAAAGACCTACAGCTGGCCCAGAGCCAAACTCTGTCTGAGTGGGGGGGGGATCAAACACGGAGGTAAAAGTCAGGATGTGGAATCAAACTCTTTGTTCTGCAGGGGAACCAAGCAAAAAGGAGTATAAAATAACAGCCCAATAAAACAGGGCAGGTATATTACTGGGTTGAGGGATGACTTTCCAAGCGGGCCCGTAAACATGTTCTAAAGCTCTGCCGACAGACGCGGTGGTCAATAGGACGTGAACAGTAGGGCTGTTCAATTCTTTGGAAAGTAATGCCATTTCCTCTGGCTGCTGCAGCAGAGGTTCACAAGCCTTGCTGATGTAGTGCAGTACAGTGATTTTTCTATTCCCCAAGACTCTCAAATGACTCTTTCATACTTTTACCCCATCCGGTTAAACTGTATGCCCTTAGTGTATAGGTAGTCTGGTACAGGGACTCTATTAAAAAACAGAGGACTGTAAAACGTGACTTATGTCAATACCGCCGACTTACTGATTGAGGAAAGCGAACAGGTATCTCATGACAATGATAACGGCGCGAGGAAGAGTCACAATAATCTGCTGGACGTGATGCGCTCTCTCAGCTCCAGACTCCAGCTCTGAAACAGAGGAGGATCAGAGAGTGTCATGACATGGGAGGAAAATAAAAACACTCCATATTAATACAGGGCAACATTATGCTCCACTACACCGCCATGATCTACTGAATACACAGAATGAGTCGACCTTATCAAGGGCCTTGCAGTCATACTGCGGGTACAGTAATGACAACACGAACAGTCCTATCATTAATAGATATCCCCACCTCGTCTAAACCAGAGGATATGGTGATTTGAGTGACTGGGCTATCTGGGGCAGCGGGAAATACAACAAGGCTGTGCTCAGTTAGTAGACTGTCGTGGCCCCCTCGCTCCTCTCTTCCTATTGGGTTTCTATTAAATCACAGGCAGGCAGACAGCCGTGGTGTTGAGATTGTTTCCATGTGCTGCGCTGCGTGCCTCTCGTCCCTAACTTACCCCTCCCATAAAGCAGTGTGATTAGGGTGTTGTGGTGGGGATTGATGATGTATCTTTGGAGCCGGATGTTGGCTTCTCTCCCTCTTCTATTCTGACTCAATCTCTACTCAGTGACGGACGGGGAATCATCCAAAAGGCATGTACTGTAACCAGCCAGATGGGTAGGGTTTCAGTTACCCTGAACACATTTACTACATTGACCAAGAGTATAAGGTAGGACTTTAGAGTCTACTCACTGATAGTAGACATGAGGTCCAGGAAGCGTTCCTTGGGGAACAGAGGGTTTTCCAGGCCCCTGAAGTACAGCTTGAGGACCCCTGCCACTGAGTTGATGTCATGTTCATTCTGGTCATCAATCAATGGGTCTTCACCTAGCCAAACAATAGAGCAGAGTAGAGTTCATAGTTCTGACCACAGCAACAGAACTGAATCAGTGAAACAATGAAGACTTCATTACCGTAAATCTGAATAAAAACTGATTGCTTGCTACACGTAGATCTTATATTATAGAAAATAACAGGTATCTACTGTGTGGCTGACATTCAATGGGTTTGTCATGTTATTGATCCTGAGCTGTAGGAGAGAAACAGAAATCTAATCTGTTACCAATTACCCCCAATCTCACTGGGGACCTACCTCTCTCAAATGAGTTTTTAATATCATTGACCTCCACCTGGGATCCAGGCACGCGGAATATGCCCTGCTGCTGGAGCCCTGCAACAAGACATAGAAACATAATACTGAGACTGAACCCACCATTATCCCCACACCCAAATGGCCGCTATATGAAAGACCAATGGAAAACACACAACAGAGAGCAGGAAATGTAATTTAGTCGTGACGGGACGTGTGTTTTTTCTTCTTCCAGGAGAGGGCCCCTCGGTCGGTCTGCCGCATATGGTTTCTGTTAGAGAACCCCTAATCAGTTTGTGGGGGTTTCATTAGGTCTAGGGGGTAGGGAAGGGTGGGGGAGGGGTGGGGGTTACAAACCTGGAGGCTCCACCACTTTGGCTGGAGTCAGATGTGGAGGTGGACAGAAGGATGAAGATATGAGGAGGGAGGAAGGGAAGATTGGACTGATTTAGTAAACAAAGACCAAGGGTCCTGTCAGAAGTCCCTATGCGTGATGTGCTGCCATGCTACTGTCACGCTTTCCAAGCTGAGAGCACATGGGGCTGAGGTTTTAAATCATAGCAGGTTTGTCTCAACACCTGGAGATGTTTTAGTAAATGGATTACCTCTACCCAGAGGTTCTGTCATCTGTTATGAGATATGAAGAGTTCACAGCGGAGTTCACAGCTTTCTACTGGTGTTTTGAATACTGTTAAATGGTAGAAGCCATCAGTAAGGTGTGATTCTACTAGACTTACCATACAAATTGATGTGTCGAATACAGCTCTCCACCACAAGTGGAATAGGTTGACCGGAGTCCTGAAAAATAAATCATGGCAATAGTAAGAGCAAAGCATGGATGACTCACACTTATACAGTGACTAGAAAACCACACATTCTATACTGGCCATATTGATAGATTCTGTTGCTTACGTGAAGCAGCACAGCATAATAAAAACATTTTAGCATACTGTACATAACAACCAATTAGGCCTTACTTCACATTATACTAAAAGAAGAGGCAGAGCATTGATTATTCTAAGCCTGCCCTGCACCCTGTCATAAAGAAACAAATGCCTCTTCCCGATCCTTCATAAACAGCAGTGTCCACCAGCATTCATATGAGCAGGATTAAAATGACAGATAGAAATCATTACTATTCACAGCCCCCTGTTACAGCAAGCAAGCAGTCATGAAACAAGAGGAGCAGCAGTGACATGCTATTGGAGCTCATTAGTACGACTGCGTGTGGAGGAAAGTAGGAATAGGCATGTAGAGCTGTTTGTGGTAATAGTTTTCAGTCGGCCCACTCTACAGCACCGTGCCACACGCCCTACCTCCCATCCTACCAACCCCCACTGATAGTACCTGGTTGCGGGTACGGGCATTCCGTCTTCCCCTGGGACAGAAAGCAGCACAGCAAGGAGGTGCAGAGGGGGGGAGGCAGAGAGGCAACACAGTTAGAGAAGCACAGATGACAGATAGACAGAAAGAGCCCCATTCGGAGGCCTGGAGGATAAGCACAGGTCAGGGGCCACTGGGAGGGCTTGAGTTGCAGTGAGATGTAGGTGCATCGAGGGAATCAACTAACACAGGGACCTCTGTGTAGCCATTATGGGGACTATGATACGCAGTATCCTCCCGTCTGAAGATAAGCAGAGGAGAGTCTGTGCTACTGCTCCATCTGAAAGAATAGGGACACTAACCCACTGCCACCCTGCCTGTGTGCATCGTCAGAGCCAAGGGACCAGAGGAAGTGGAGGTGAGGTTAAGGACAGTGGTTACAGGATAAGGGAGAGCAGTGAGCAGGAGGAGCGAGAGAGAGGGAGAGAGAAGGAGAGCGGGCCTCCTCCTTTAGCCCCACAGGGTCGCTCATTCACACAACCCATTGTGTGCGTGTGTGTGGGGGGGTACCTTGATGAATGTCTCCATATTGCCGTTAAACAGCTTATGGTTATAGACTGAGCGCGGCCTAGGCTTCCGCATTTTCTGTGGTTTAGGGGGGAGAGTGGGGGGCCTGAGGAGATGGTGGGTAAGGAGGGGAACAAAAACACCATATGCTGTGAAATGAACACGCAAGGCTGAAATGCAGGTATGAAAAAACATCATCTCTCAATAGACCTGACTTCCACCTTCCAAAATGTCCCCCTGTACTCTGTTGATCAAGAGGAAATGTGTGTAGGCAGGAGGAAGTGATCCACATCTAAATGTTGAAAATTCAACCAAAACGAGACGTTTTATTACTGATGTGTGTTATTTAAACCTGATGGCTCTGCCCTGTAATTAACCCCTAAGCAGTGCTAGTCTGCGTTAGGCCTTGCTGCTGGGAGGTCCCTGAGTGGCTCTATGGCCGGAGGCTTCGGGCCCCTTATAAATCCCACTATGGCCGACGTATTGAAAACTTGACTCCTAATGTATAGCATAATGTAAACATTATTAACCAGAACTAATAAAATCAAGCACACCTGCTGAAAGTTCAGGTTATCCCTCACAAATAATTGACAGTGTGGTTAGCAGACCAGTGGTACTTCAGCAAGTCCCGTCACGGCCAGGGCAAACCAAAGTAGCACTCCAAACACTTATTTAAGCCTTATCGAAACTTAGAATAACATGACAAAGATGTTAAAATACACCTTGGGATTTCCTTCATTAATATCTCTCTCTCACACACACACCGAGTTGGTAATTTTCCCTCAGAGGGAGGTAGAGCTGACAATGTTCAGGTTTCCTATTCAGGGCCTGCCCCCCAACCCCACCCACCCACACACACACTAACAGCTACCCAGCATTCCTGATCCATCTGCACTGCGGCCCTGAAGCCCTTCCCAGGGACGGACAGATCAGTGACACACAGCACTCTCCTCTCTGCCATCCAGCCGGAACTCTAAACACAGCCTCAACCATTCTGTTCATTGTGGCTCATCGTTGCAACACATGATGCTTAGATTTGTATTAACTCCTGGCAATAAGGTTAATGAAGTATTAAACAATGGATGTCTGTGAACAAGATGCTCCGAGAACTCCATACTGTATGATCTGCAGTAGTTTTTTTCTTTATTTTCTATTAGACACCCACTGAAATCAAATAACCGTATAATATATATTATATTGTATGCACCATGAGAGTAGTTCGGTCAAAGGCAGGGTATTTGAAATGGTTTAGTTATCTTAAGACACCTTACCTCGTAGTCCCACATTCAGCCCTTTCTCCTGCAAACACAGAACAAGAAAGAAATGTCATTAAGAATATGCACAGTGCGCAGGCTAACTTCAGCTCCTCTACCAGGGCTCAGTGAAGGATTTCATGGGACTAGTCAGAGCTATTGAGAGAGAGCTGAATGGTCTAGGGACAACAGCATCCTCGAGACAAATGCATTGAGCTTTCACCATAGAAACCTCATAGGGGATCCTGTAGGGTGCAGGCCAGCTCCCTCAAGGAAGAAAAGGGGCTCTGGGGACCAGGGGTGCATCTCTAACTGGTGACACTGAGCGATGTCTGCACCAGCTCACTGAGCCCTTTGTCCCGAAGCCCTGCGCACGTCTCAACACACACACAGTAGCACATGGGCACGCAAAAACATCAAACCCAACCCAAACACACACACTTTCACAAATAAATGTTCTCCCTCTGTCTTTCTCTCACACACACACATGCACGCACGCACACACACAGGCACACAGACGCACACACAACCAACACACCTTGCTAGGCGAGCCTCAGGTAAAGACAAGACATTGAGTATAGGTTAGGCAATGAAGAAGTCAGTCAGTCCTTATTACTGTTATTCGTATGTGTCAGAAAGGTCCCCCCACTAACCATAGCTTTAACAGCCAATAGTTAATAAATAGAGTTTATTAGCTGGCGTGGAGAAAGGCCCTTTGTCTTTTAAATATAATCCATTGAGCATTGACTGAATGCGCCTCATTGTGTACAACAAGCTCTAACAGCACACTATTCTAGCATTCTGTTGTTCCCTTTCTATCAGTTTTAGAATGAGAGACGAGAGTGATGACTGACCCATTTCTCTATGCATAATGTTGGCAGGAGATGAGACTAGCAGTGTGGTCTCTGGAGCGTTCATGTGGAGAAACAACAGTGCATTTCCTGCCAGTCATTCCAGTGAGTGATAGTCTAGCCTAGCTCAGCTCAATGAACCCAGAAATTACACCCCTTTTCTCCAGCATGGACAAAGCACAGGCTGGCTATACAAATTCAGTTTTAATTTAATATCTAAACATAAGTATTTAAGTCTCATTGTAACTGCAAGAACACAGTAGTATTTTACCCTTTGCTAAACTCCGCTCCCTTTGGTTACTGTTGCAACCTTGGACAAATTTTCCGAAAGCCCAATTCCCCATTAAACCACTGGTGAAATCCCCTCACAATGATCTCAAACTGTGTTTTTAATGCACAATGAAATTAAACACAGACTACCCCTTGTTAATTAGGAAACTATTGGATATGTTGTGGTGGACTATCATTCCAATTGCTTCACGGGAACCTGGTAAAATTATGTTTGTGTAATTACCTGTCAGCATAAAGTCAAAGCTATAATCCCTTTTGGAGCTAACTAGTGCCTTCAAATCGTATCCTGATGTTGACAGCAGATAGCAATGTTAGGAACATACATTTGAGAAAACAAGTTATATTAAGTGGCTAGTGAGACAGAGAGCTAGCTAACCAACAGAGCCAGCAAACAATGAAGCTTAAAAAAAGTATAATTCTGGATTCAAAAAATACTTAATTAACAGGTTCTGCATTTCAGGAATTAGAGTAGCAAGTACTCCTGGTGCACTATTCAATTATTTAGCCATTAAAATGTTTATTTTTTTTAAAAGAAAACTCTAAATGTTTGCCCTAGCCCTAACTGGCTTTCATGGGATTTAAACGTGAGCATGTCCAAGGTGTCATCTTGACAACAGCTGCTATTAATTCGATTGCGATAAATTGCCCCAAATTATGGGGTGGGGCTTAATAAAGGATCAATTGGTGACTGAAGTACATTTGCTAAATGAGCCGAATGCTTTATGTAAAAACTGCTAACTCAAGGTTTCAGTATTCTAAACCAACAAATCAACCTACAGCTACATAACATGATAATAGGCAATTAATCAACACAATGGTGTGTTTTTTTATAGCTGTCTGTGAATTCTACCTGCATTAACTGTAGATATTCATGGAGATCTGTGATTTCCAGCTAGAACCCAGTAGGGTATGCAGCTGTCCTAGCCATGTTGAGTAGTTTCAATGTAGACATAGTGTTCTAGTAATCCATACAGCTAGGTCTGATGTGTGCACCATGTGGTATTCTCCATGGTCACTAATAACGCACGCGCACGCACACACTTAATGAGCAGGCCTGATTGAACGTACACATGCTTAATGAGCAGGGCTGACTGATCACCTCAATAATGAAACATGTTTGGTACCTGCAGACGCCGTATGTCACTCCCATACACACAGCAGCAGCACTGGACAAACAAGATGGCGCAGGCAGACACGTTTGCGCTGTTTCTAGCTCCTAGCCACAATCACACAAACAAACCAGCTGTGGGCTATGTTCACATGAAAACATGCTCAAGCTATCAGTTCATAGAGATCTGAAGATGACAGAGGAACATTCGGGAGGCCTAAACGAAAGAGAAAAATCCATGTTGAACAAGAGTGTGCACGAATGTGTGTATGAGTTGAAATAGGGGGAGTGTGTGCGTGTATGTGCAAGTGTAAGTGTAAGTGCAGTGTTTCCCCTATATTCATTTAAATTGTTGCCACCACTGCAAAAAATATGATGTTATTGTTTATGTATTTCTGCCGAAACACCCTTTTAAATGGATTGTCGTTTACTTAAATGACTGGAAGTCTATGGGAACAGCTAGCATGTCATTGCGCTAATAATAGTAGCAATGCACCCACCCTTGCCACCACTGCTGAAAAAAAATCATAGGGGAAACACTGAGTGTGAGTGAGTGAGTGAGTGAGTGAGTGAGTGAGTGAGTGAGTGAGTGAGTGAATGAGTACGGCTGTGCACACACACGGCCCCAGCTGGTTGCTCCTGCTGTCCCTCTCTATTAGGTGAACCCCTGGTACAGCAGCAGCTGTGGAGATAGGACTGTGCGGCTGGGAGCTGGGACAGCCTGATTGATTGGGCGTAAACTGCTCACGGCTGAGGTGACAAGGGTCCCCCTGGGAGGGGTCTCTGTGAGAGGGGCGGGGGTCTCTATTATCCAGACTCCTCCAGGACCCTGCTAGAGGCTACAGCACAACATACAGAGAGTAGAGGTGATTGTGATGTTATAATGTTTCGTTATGATACCTTTGATGTACTTACAGTCCTCGCCTTTGAATATGAACTGAACTCCTCTTCACTGTTTTACTGCCCATTGAGGGGACACAAGTCCCTATGGTGTCCTCGCTCTTCAGCCTGTTTCAGCTCTCCTCATTAGATAAGCGCACCACAACACTACTTGCCCTGAAGGCGGCCATTTTACAGACCCATCACCTTTCCCAGGGAACCCTGGCACATAATAAGCTAGGGGTTGACAGACTAGGCCTGGCGCCTGTCATTAACGCCACTGTGACCAGAAGAAATAGGAACATTAAGAGAAGGGATGTCGAACTAACATTGATGTCTATAGACATGACGTCATTGGTGGAGAGACTTAGGGCCCTTACCTTCTCCCAATGTCTGCTTCAGGAGGTCATGCTTGGCCTGCAGTTTAATGATGAGATTGCTGCCGTTCAGGAACTCCTTGAACTTCTGCAAACCCAGACAGACCAGATGAAAGTGTCAGTGAGTGAACAGTGTTAATGGGATGTGACTGGAACAGGCAGAGCCGGCCGCCATCCACCACAAAGGCCAGAGAAGACATTCAGTCTCACTCTGAATGGCACAAATTCAATCTGTTCCAAGGATAATCTAATTTCCATGTGATTTCCAAAGCATGCGTGTTTTGTGGAATAGTGTGATGGCTGATGGCTTTGATGTGCACTAAACTGATGCTAAAGGTCCTTTTTGTCAGGGAAAAAGACTATGGTAGTACAGCTAGGTTTGTCACTTTAGTGTGAAACCGATAGAACAGGCAGTTGCCCTGAGACATGGATGCATATCTTAGGGCAAAAGAGGCCGGTATGACAGCTATCCATAACAGGCAGGTATGACAGCTATCCATAACAGGCAGGTATGACAGCTATCCATAACAGGCAGGTATGACAGCTATCCATAACAGGCACGTATGACAGCTATCCATAACAGGCAGGTATGACAGCTATGTATAACAGGCAGGTATGACAGCTATGTATAACAGGCAGGTATGACAGCTATGTATAACAGGCAGGTATGACAGCTATGTATAGCAGGGCAGGTATGACAGCTATGTTTAACAGGCAGGTATGACAACTATACATAACAGGCAGGTATGACAGC
This sequence comes from Oncorhynchus masou masou, assembly GCF_036934945.1. NCBI lineage: Eukaryota > Metazoa > Chordata > Actinopteri > Salmoniformes > Salmonidae > Oncorhynchus > Oncorhynchus masou. The sequence goes on along the minus strand of NC_088216.1, from coordinate 57,047,605 downwards.
TATGTATAACAGGCAGGTATGACAGCTATCCATAACAGGCAGGTATGACAGCTATGTATAACAGGCAGGTATGACAGCTATGTATAACAGGCAGGTATGACAGCTATGTTTAACAGGCAGGTATGACAACTATACATAACAGGCAGGTATGACAGCTATCCATAACAGGCAGGTATGACAACTATACATAACAGGCAGGTATGACAACTATACATAACAGGCAGGTATGACAGCTATCCATAACAGGCAGGTATGACAGCTATGTATAACAGGCAGGTACTCACAGTGAAGTAGAAGACCTCTGTCTCCTGCTGGTTGGCCCGTCTCTTGGCCACGTTCAGTTTGCTCATGTAGGTCTCGGAGGCCACCGATTTGATGGACTCAGTGGAGCGGCTATGCTGGAAGGCATCAGACACATCAAAGTCCTCCACAGTCAGCATGTCCTGGAGCATCTGCATGGTGGCGTCCAGAGTCTTCCTCACCTACAGCAAAGGCAGAGATTCAGCAACTCAAACCACAACAAAAAGAACCAGGATTTCCTCCTCAAGTCATCTGATTCCGGTCTTTTTGAACATAAAAGTAAAAACATCCTATGCCACTTACAAGGTCAAAATGTGAGTGATCACTGGCATATCCCATTTCAAAGACAAATCAACCCCGAATAACAACGAATAACCTTTGATTGTAGCTGTTTGACACCAAACAGCCTTCACCTCCTAAGGCAGGTACACGGTTCATTCCTAGGCAGCGTACCAGATGACCTGCCAGTCAGCCATTCATCACAATAACAGCAGAATATGAAGAGCATCTGGCCCGGCTGTATGTAAAAGGTCTGCGGGCTCTTTCTATACAACACTGTGATTGATCAGGCTCATTCCCAGAGTGGCACGACTCATCCATTACCCGGAAGTTATATGAAACGTTATGAGACACGATGAGAACCAGGGCGATATGAGACGGAGCCGAGGCGTAGCCATCAGGGCAGGTTGTAGCTAGCCAGCCAGGGTCATTAGCATCTCCATTAGCACCTGCATCTACTCAGAGGGAGAGAGAGCTGTGTGTGTGTGCTGCCTGCTGCTCCCACTGAGAAGGACCACTCCTCACCATGCACAACATGCCATCATTAGGGATGTACTGTATCTACATGGAACATGCATCCATTACGGTTATCATACAAGCTCACAATCACAAGCTAAAGATACATTCTCAGCTCCCAGGAAGTGTGTGTGGGCCATTATATTGAAATTGCAATGAGAGTTGATTGTATCTATAGACCTGAGTTCTGGCATTTCAGAGACTTGGGAAACAGGGGGCAACAGGACGATCTCAGCGGGGTGATGCAGCAGACACACTGGGGGGGGGGGGGGATGGACGCTACCGTGAGCCCTCACCTCTTCGTTCTCGATCTTGAGCGTGGCCAGACGGGACTGCAGCTGGTGGTAGCGCATCAGGAGCTCAGTCTGCACAGGCTGCTGGGCACTCACCTGGCACACCTGAGGGGGCACACGTAGACAGGGGTATGGGCTGGGCACTTGGATTTTCATTAAGTGTACCTTACAGAATTGGAAAAAGCATGCTTAGAAACGTTGTTTGTGCTGGCTTGAACGTGCTTTCCATGGTTGAACAAATCTACTGGCTGTAATTGCAACTCGGAATCAGTTTCAATAATGACAGTCAATATCGTATGAATCTATAAATGTACCAAATCAGTCATTTGACCCCTCTCACCTCGTCCCCCATGTGGGGCAGGTACTCGAAACACATGGGAGGGCAGAACACCTGGTTGTGCATGTCCATGATCTTGTGCTTGTCGCTGCGGGAGTCCAGGTTGTCCACGGCGTTCTCCATAATGTCCAGGCCCTCGTGGCGACTTGTCTCCAGGTTGTACTCAGCTGACAGGTAGGTCCTGAAGGTACGCGCAAGGCTGGCGTGGTAGCCCAGGTCACAGCACTGAGATACAGGAAAAACACTCATTATAGTATAGTATAATACAATAACTAATATAGGAGTAGAATATAATATAGGCCTTTTTCTTGACCACATGACCTGACTGTAAGTCTACACCAAGGGTCCAGAGTTTTGTGGCTCAGGTCATGTGACTAAGAACCTCCTGGATCTAATTATGGACAACCTGACATAGCAGTCTGAATCCATTATACACAAGTCAATGGGATAAACTCAGCCTTTAGCATTCACACGATTCAGTTACATGATTCAGTTACATGATTCCTCTCATTTCCTACAAGCGCGTTACTAACCTGACCTTCAACATGAACTCAATTCCAAATCAGACACTGCTATCGGTTAACAGGCCTAAATAGAATAATAGAATACACCGAATTAGAAGAGCAAGCACAGTAGGACACCTAAGATAATTAGCTCAACCATGGAGCTGCATAAACTAACCTAATTACTGCAGCCAAGCAGAGCAGAGCGTTGAGTGGGTTGCCTCGAGGCTGGAGGGGCCAGAGTCAGACTGCTCTGTGATTCTCTAAACGCTCTTTAATAGATGCACCGGAAGTTGCACTCGGCTCCAAGGATAAATCCCTATAGCAGCGGTTATTTTATAATAGGGTCAGTGTGCAATCAGGAAGGATATGGCAGCACAGAGCCCTTTAAGGTACAGAGTTTTATTTCAACACTGGCAGGCTGTAATGAGATTCATACCTTGATTTCACCAGGGCCCTTCTATCATAAGTATACTGTAGCAGGAGTGCTGACAGGCATAATAATGGTACTGTAAAACTGATGACATTGTTTAGTTGCATGCAAAAGACATCTGCAATCTATTTCCATTGATTCTAATAGACAGGACTGACTTATTGCGGTGTGGATGCATGTTTTGATGTCTGGCTGCTAGTGACTGTTTCTGTGTGGCATGACAAACAGGCCCTTATCCTCTGTCCAGCTTGTGGCGGCAAGACCCAGCACAGCGAGTCATGCTCACAATCCCTTTCCCTGCAGGACGGCAGGATTTGCAATGACATGTCCCCTTTCACTTGCCAGACACAGGAAGCAGCTCCAACAAAGTGACCCAGCATAGAGACACAGCCACCAATCAGAGGTCTCTGTCTGGCGGAACCCTGGGTAACCTAGAGCTCCAGGCCAGCTCCTTCACACTTCACACAGTTGATGTTTAGAACTGTTTAAAGTCTAGCCAGCCTCAAGCCTCTAAGTACAATCACATCATATGCATTCTGTAAATATGCAGGATCTCTGTAGCCAACTCTCCAACCAGTGGAGAGTTTTAGAGCTGGCCATGCATGCCTAGGCCAATACCACAGTACCCCCCCCCCCCTCCACACACACACACACAGTAGACAGGGAGGGAGGGGCTAGGGGGCACATCTGGCAGAGTCACCAAAACCACCAGGTAACCTGGGACTGAATGATCCCTGCAAGAACCACCAGGTAACCTGGGGATTAATGATCCCTGCAAGAACCACCAGGTAACCTGGGGCTGAATGATCCCTGCAAGAACCACCAGGTAACCTGGGGCTGAATGATCCCTGCAAGAACCACCAGGTAACCTGGGGATGAATGATCCCTGCCAACCACACTGGCCACACTGCTGCCTGTCTGCACAGAGCCTGCACCCAGACCCTGGCTAGGGTTTCATTCCTCTAGCCATTAGTGGTCTACAAAGCAAACTCGTTCACCAACTGTAATCAGACTTCCCAGACAGGCTTGCTGCTGGGGTGTGTTGGCTTTGCATTTTGAATTATGATGGTGGTTCACCTAGGTATGGTCTTTTCTGTCATGTAACTCTATTTCTCTAATCCAATTGATACTTTGAAGGGGAAGTGGCATACTGTTAAACGGAACACATTATTTATTAGATACGGACCAACAGAAGAGGGTGGAAACCCTGGAGGTACTGCAGATTTGAGGTAAATAGATTCTGATGAGATTCTCCCTTCTCGATCCTGTCAATCCAGTTTTCCTGTGGCTGTGGTTCCTCTCCACCTCTGCCCTGTAGAAGTAGGAAGGTCCAGAGGAGTTTCTGTACGTTTATGAGGGTGTGCATGTGTCTGTGTCACCAAGGGTCATGTTTCACCATCAGTGTGTTTTGCCTGGCTCCCTGGGATAGTGGGGTGTGTGACAGTGACAGGCAGACACACACGCACGGAGAGGAGAACAGGGGGAAGAGAAGACCAGCAGGAAGGCATTCTGACTGTCAACACTGATCCATTCCCATGACAGGATGTCATCATGTATATTCCAGGAGAATCCTAACAATGCATGTTGGGTGGTAACATACAGTAGGATCGCAATGTACATCTGGCAAAGCCATTCAGTTAGACAGTTAACAACAGTACTACCGACTGGCTCAGAATCAAACTGTTTTGTTTGAGATTAAGAGACACAAAAGGGAGGTAAACACTTTCAGAGCAGCCTGTAGCAATACAGCAAATGGGCTGCGAACACTAAAACAGATGGTGAGAATATCTAGTGTCGCAACCAACGTTAGACCAACGTTAGACCATCCCAGCTGAGAGATGCAATGAAACCTGTGTGCCTATCGCATACTTACATCAATCATATCAGAGACATCGTGAATGTAGTATTTCGCCACAACGGCATTCGTTGCTGCCAGGTTCAACAAATAGTCATTGCGGGCTTTAGTGCACTTCAGCTTGTTCTCTGAGTACTTGGCTTGTCTCTGGGGGACAGAGAGAAGAAAGAGAGAGAGAGAGAGATTGAAAGCGAAAGAGAGAGAGTGAGAGAGAAAACAGAAACAGAGGGGGGTGGGGAGTTAATGAAATTAAGCAACGTTGAGTTTGCTAAATGGTATTTGCACAATAACATCGGAGAATTTCTGTGCAGCCTGATGGCCTGGCTTAGTGTTGGCAGGAAAAAGGTCAGAGGGATCCACTATAAGAGAGGCTCTTGACAACCTTCCTGTAGTAGATAATAACAGCATCATAACTGTTCCACCCAGGCTGGACATTCACAGTCAGAGTCACAATTCAATTCAGCACAACAAAATGTACAGCCCAGATGTCAACAATGAAACAGCCATATAAAATACTGTTTTGGTGCAGTGTGCTTGCTAACCAAAACAGACTCAAACAAACATCCACTCTAGTGTGCTCTAATTGTACATCAAGGCAAAGGGTGGCTACTTTGAAGAATCTCAAATATAAAATTATATTTTGATTTGTTAAACAGTGTTTTGGTTAATACATGATGCTATATGTGTTATTTCATAGTTTTGATGTATTCACTATTATTCTACAATGTAGAAAATAGTAAAAAAATAAAGAAAAACCCTTTAATCAGTAGATGTGTCCAAACTTTTGACTGGTACTGTAGCTTTAAATGGTGCACAGTCTTTGTTGCTATGGTTAACTGGGCATGCTGCATCTGCTCGTGGCATCCAGCTGGGAAACATGACATTTTTCATCAAAAAGAATATGTAGTCATCTGTTGTTCACATAGCATCGATAATGGACGTTAACAGACAATACATAATGGTATTGACAAAAACAATTGACTCAAATGGAACGCAGTGACACAGAATCATTGAGACTTGGCTCACAAAGCAGGATTAAAGAGAGCCAATGAAACAACAACACATTGACGTGTGTCTGCGTGTCTGTGTTTGAACGCGCTCCTTATAACCTCTTCCAGCAGCCTGGGGACTATTGGATAGCATGTCCTTCAAATACATACACTTTGCACTTCATATAAACATGGTTCACCAACACCAATGTCCCATGTCCCTTATCATGCAAATTAAAACAGTGCATCGGGGAAATGGGGATTATGGCTTGATTGTCTCCTCTCCCTCTTCAACTCTGTTTGCAGGTAGCTAGGATTCTGAACGACAATGCTATTGTAGCCGGCAAAATCAGGTCACAACGCAGAGAGAAAGTATGTTCATAACTACAGCAAGTTATAAATAGTCTGTGGGGACGGTACAGTTCTCCTGCCAGCATCTCTGGAGACGGCAGCCTGAGGAGGGAGGAAAGCTGTCAGCCATTTGATTCCCTGAGCTGCACTGATAATGGACGCATTTTAATGAAGAAATTCCCCCTGAGAATCCAGACTGAAATATGCATGTTTGAAGTACAGTGTCTTAAGTACAGTGCAGTAGAGTGTGTGGTAATAAGCAGAATTAACATGAATTAGAGTCATGGGCATGGATGAGCTAGAGAGACTGTGCAGTTGGATCACTGACCTGGAAGTCACCATTTGTCTGTGTGTGTAGACCCATGCTATGGCAATTCTCTCTCTCGCTCTCTCCCTCTCTCGTGGGCTTACACAATGGACCTGCACCCACTCTCACACAGCCTTCATTCACACAATACTGAGAGGGTCCCTCTGGCCTTAGCCAGCTAAAATGATTCTACCTGCCGAACAAAATATCACTTTCCAGAAGTGACTAGGCTGACAATGTACAGTATTAGCAGCAGTCCCAGCCAACAGCACTAGCTGTTGGAGACACTATGGTCATCAAGCCTGACCCCATTTAGTCGACTGGTCGATTGTTTATTCGAGCAGTGGCAAATATATATAACAACAATTATGTCACACGAGACACCTGTCTGATTCCCGCCTGTTTGAGTGGACTAATCCATTGCGGAGGCTGCAGGGACGGCACACCAGTATCACCAGAAGTACATTTACTGTTAATTCCCATCATTTCTAATCTACATTTGTTTGGTTACAGTAATTTATGTTAATGCATTCAATATACAGTATTATTATTGCAGTCTTACTGTTGTCATTGTAGGAGTGGACACGTTAATTGCAGAGAGCATAACCTAGGCTACACTTGTGAGAAAAAGGTTTTGGTCAATTTTATTTCCATTTACGTGTTCCATTTGGAGCACTCCTGTCAATCTTGAGGAAGAACACACACTTGATTATGCATAGAACTAGACCTAGGCTACTTGGCCTGCGCACAAATACCTGGGGCACAGGGTAGCCTAATGGTTAGAGTGTTGGACTGGTAACCGGAAGGTTGCAAGTTCAAACCCCCGAGCTAACAAGGTACAAGTCTGTCGTTCTTCCCCTGAAAAGGCAGTTCAAGAACCTGAACAGGCAGGTTAACAACAATAAGAATTTGTTCTTAACTGACTTGCCTAGTTAAATAAAGTTTTTTTATATATATATACCTATAAATGTGCCCATTTGGGAATCTGATACTATTTCTGATTGTCTTAACTCACCATCACTGTGGAGCTTCTCAGAGTAATTCTTTCTTCGCCTCAAACAGTAAATAAACTAACTAACTCTGTTTCCTGAACACAGCCTATTTGAAAAATCTTTCCAGCTCTCTCCCTTTTGATAACCACTCAGCATGAAAGGGAGGGGAAACATCCGGTCGGTGGAAACGTCATAAAATAGGCCTACCTGATGACTTCTTATCCCTTGCGCAAATAGCCTACAGCTGTATCTGTCTGTCCGGAGCTCACTGACTCTGGAAGCTCTGAGGGCCCAGAATATTTTATAGAATGTTGCAAGTTTGCTAGCATGAGCTTTGGGCTGATCAAGTTAATAGTTGATGCAACGTTGCAGACAGGCCATGCGTAGCCAATGTGATTTATAGGATATTTATTTTTAATCAGGATATTTTCTACCTGAGGGCTGTAATATTATTATTGCTTGGCTTTATATAGGCTATTTGTACATATTGGCGATGGCAACAGAAGTTACTTTTAGATTTGTATCTTTTTTATTTAGATAAGAGGTTTGATTAACCACAACATTGATTTTGTGTGTATTGTTGTGAATTGTTAAGATACTTTGTACTGCACTGTTGGAGCTAGGAACACAAGTATTTCGCTACACCCGAATTAGCATCTGATAAATATGTGTATGTGACCAAAACAATTAGATTTGAGATATGAAGACCTCATTATAAATTAAATTAAACTGTTCCACGAAAATGTGCATATGAAAATCATAACTGGCACGTAGATCAGTAGAAATGTTAGGATAACTTGGCACTCCAACTGGAAAAGGTTTCCGACCGCTGGTTTAACCTTTTACCGGCAACTTCAGGAGCTTTGCAGAATATGCGAATGCCAGAGGCAGCAGGCAGCAGGAGAAGGAGGGTCGAGAGCAGTTTTTTTTCTCTTCTGGTTAGGCTACAGTATATTGATCTCTGGCTCCCTTTGTGTGTCTTCATTTTTAATCACAGTGCTTAAAGCATCAGACAAGCTTAGTAGCCTACATATAGTTGATTTTATACAAACATAGGGTGTGTCTATAAATAGAAAGAAAAAAACTTTTAAAATTTCGACCAATCGATTGGTTGAAAGAACAGACAACTTTCTTTTTTTTTTGTCGGGGACAGCTCTACAAGCCTTGATGTCAGCCTCACCTTCTCCTTCATCTTCTCGATCTTCCTGACGGAGCTGCGTCTCTGGGGCCGGTCCTCGTGGCGCAGCAGGTTGACATTGAGGTCTCCAGACTTACTGAACTGTTTCTCCTCCTGCTTCTCAGCATCCTTCAGCTTGCTCTCAGCGCTGATACTCTCCGTGTGGTACATGTGGTAGGTCTTCATGACCTGGAAGAGCAGGAGCAGCACAGAGGAAGGATGAGGAAGTTGCAACAATAACTGGACATAGTCTTCATATAAGACTTCAAAACAGCAGACAGAGCAAGCAAATGGGTGATCTGAGGTGACAGCTAGTTTGAAAAGTTTCATTACAATCTGTGCCCTAACTAACAAAAACCATATTACGTCTTTTGAACCCTTTCCCTTTGAAATAATGACTTGCAGTGAGAATGGGTCTGTTTCATAAAATACTGCATGAGGGGCTTGTGTTTCATCCATGGTGGCAGGTGCTCACCCAGCGACAAGGACAGGGAACAGGATCACATCAGTATTCTTATCAGGACCACAGCTGGCCATGAATATGCATAACAGGGCCAGGCAAAGCACAGGACATCACAGCTCCTTTATCTCACATCCACAGACCAGTCTGCATCCAGAGATCCAACGACTTGATGAGAAACTGCATGATATACGCTCTTCAACTTTTACACATATGGAAACTGTTATTTGCTCCTTTGTTGGCCTAAGCTCAGTGAGCACACACACACACACACACACACACACACACACACACACACACACACACACACACACACACACACACACACACACACACACACACACACACACACACACACACACACACACACACTCACACTCAGTTGATGTTTTCAATGGTGGACTGATTGAATCAGGGGGCCCAGGGCTGTGTGTGGTAATATAGCTCATCTCATCTTGGCCAGATTTGACACATCCACACCCCCTCTCCACCCCCTTCTCCTCCTGGATCTGGGTTTGTAAATCAGGATAAACTGTTCATCACCTAATGGTTGTTCATTCCATGCCATTTGTGTGGCATAATGACACCATTGTGCTCTCTGCCTTTCCCCTCCCTACTGTGATCTCTCTGCAGTCAGACACTCAATATTCCCTCTTTCACAAATCAAAATAAATAACTGTAATGGATGGGATGTATAGTATAGCCCTTCCACCAAAAATACTGGCAATACAACTTGTCTAATTGAATACTTAGATGCATCTTAAGTCTGTTTGTTAAAAGGGCAGTGCACTTAAAAACATTATTTTACATGTTTCAGAATAATACAGAATTGAATAATACTGTGAAATTGTGAAAATGATGATAATACAATTTTAGTGTAAGAGTTGTTTGAAAAGACTGCCTGAAATTTCAGCTAGTTTAGCATAGGTGGAGTTTTGGCCGGCCTGGCGACATCACCACCATATTTGACTCTATGTAAACTGGAAACCACATATCCCGAGGCTGCATTCATTGTAGCTGGTAATTTTAACAAGGCTAATCTGAAAACAAGACTCCCTAAATTCTATCAGCATATCGATTGCGCAACCAGGGCTGGTAAAACCCTGGATCATTGTTACTCTAACTTCCGCGACGCATATAAGGCCCTCCCCCGCCCTCCTTTTGGAAAAGCTGACCATGACTCCATTTTGTTGCTTCCAGCCTACAGACAGAAACTAAAACAAGAAGCTTCCGCGCTCAGGTCTGCTCAACGCTGGTCCGACCAATCTGATTCCACGCTTCAAGACTGCTTCGATCACGTGGATTGGGATATGTTCCGCATTGCGTCAAACAACAATATTGACAAATACGCTGATTCGGTGAGCGAGTTCATTAGAAAGTGCATCGGCGGTGTTATACCCACAGCAATGATTAAAACATTCCCAAACCAGAAACCGTGGATTGACGGTAGCATTTGCGCGAAACTGAAAGCGCGAACCACTGCTTTTAACCAGGGCAACGTGACAGGAAACATGACCGAATACAAACAGTGTAGCTATTCCCTCCGCAAGGCAATCAAACAAGCTAAGCGTCAGTATAGAGACAAAGTAGAGTTGCAATTCAACGGCTCAGACACAAGAGGTATATGGTAGGGTCTACAGTAAATCACGGATTACAAAAAGAAAACCAGCCCCGTCGCAGACCAGGATGTCTTGCTCCAAGACAGACTAAATAACTTTTTTGCCCGCTTTGAGGACAATACAGTGCCACTGACACGGCCCGCTACCAAAACCTGCGGACTATCCTTCACTGCAACCGACGTGAGTAAAACATTTAAATGTGTTAACCCTCGCAAGGCTGCAGGCCCACATGGCATCCCCAGCTGCGTCCTCAGCGCATGTGCAGACCAGCTGGCTGGTGTGTTTACGGACATATTCAATCAATCCTTATCCCCGTCTGCTGTTCCCACATACTTCAAGAGGGCCACCATTGTTCCTGTTCCCAAGAAAGCTAAGGTAACTGAGCTAAACAACTACCGCCCCGTAGCACTCACTTCCGTCATCATGAAGTGCTTTGAGAGACTAGTCAAGAACCATATCACCTCCACCCGACCTAACACCCGAGACCCACTCCAATTTGATTACCGCCCCAATAGGTCCACAGACGATGCAATCGCAACCACACTGCACACTGCACACTGCCCTAACCCATCTGGACAAGAGAAATACTTATGTGAGAATGCTGTTCATCGACTACAGCTCAGCATTTAACACCATAGTACCCTCCAAACTCGTCATCAAGCTTGAGACCCTGGGTCTCGACCCCGCCCTGTGCAACTGGGTACTGGACTTCCTGACGGGCCGCCCCCCAGGTGGTGAGGGTAGGTAACAACATCTCCACCCTGCTGATCCTCAACACTGGGGCCCCACAAGGGTGCGTTCTGAGCCCTCTCCTGTACTCCCTGTTCACCCACGGCTGCGTGGCCATGCACGCCTCCAACTCAATCATCAAGTTTGCGGATGACACTACAGTGGTAGGCTTGATTACCAACAACGACGAGACGGCCTACGGGGAGGAGGTGAGGGCCCTTGGAGTGTGGTGTCAGGAAAATAACCTCACACTCAACGTCAACAAAACAAAGGAGATGATTGTGGACTTCAGGAAACAGCAGAGGGAGCAGCCCCCTATCCACATCGACGGGACAGTAGTGGAGAGGGTAGTAAGTTTTAAGTTCCTCGGCGTACACATCACGGACATACTGAATTTGTCAACCCACACAGACAGCGTTGTGTAGAAGGCGCAGCAGCTGTATCACCGCCTGGTACGGCAACTGCTCCGCCCACAACCATAAGTCTCTCCAGAGGGTAGTGAGGTTTGCACAACGCATCACCGGGGGCAAACTACCTGCCCTCCAGGACACCTACACCACCCGATGTCACAGGAAGGCCATAAAGATCATCAAGGACAACAACCACCCGAGCCACTGCCTGTTCACCCCGCTATCATCCAGAAGGCGAGGTCAGTACAGGTGCATCAAAGCAGGGACCGAGAGACTGAAAAACAGCAATCTCTCTCAAGGCCATCAGACTGTTAAACAGCCACCACTAACATTGAGTGGCTGCTGCCAACATACTGACTCAACTCCAGCTACTTTAATAATGGAAATTGATTGAAATTGATGGAAAAAATGCATCATATCACTAGCCACTTTAAACAATGCCACTTAATATAATGTTTACATACCCTACATTACTCATCTCATATGTATATGTATATACTGTACTCTATATCATCTACTGCATCTTGCCATCTTTATGTAATACATGTATCACTAGCCACTTTAAACTATGCCACTTTTATGTTTACATACCCTACATTGCTCATCTCATATGTATATACTGTACTCAATACCATCTACTGCATCTTGCCTATGTCGTTCTGTACCATCACTCATTCATATATCTTTATGTACATATTCTTTATCCCTTTACACTTGTGTGTATAATGTAGTAATTGTGGAATTGTTAGGTTAGATTACTCGTTGGTTATTGCTGCATTGTCGGAACTAGAAGCACAAACATTTCGCTACACTCGCATTAACATCTGCTAACCATGTGTACGTGACAAATAAAATTTGATTTGATTTGATCACCAGGCGGTATAAGTTAATTGACCAATAACAAAAAGAGTTTCAAACCTCTGCCAATAAGAGCTAGTTTTCAGGTTACCTAACCCTCCCATTAGGCTAAACTTCACAACTATGTGGGTGTTTGTGGACCATGTCAATTCCTTAGTGATGAGGACACCGAGGAACTTGAAGCTCTTGACCTGTTGATGGTGGCGGATGTGTTGTTGCCTACCCTCACTGTCTGGAGGTGGCCCGTCAGCAAGTCCAGGATCCAATTTTAGAGGGAGGCGTTTGGTCCCAGGGTGATGAGCTTGAACTATGGTGTTGAAAGCTGAGCTGTAGTCAGTAAACAGCATTCTTATATAGGTATTCCTTTTGTCCAGGTGGGTATCATCTGTGGATCTGTTGGAGCGGTATGCGAATCAGAGTGGGTCCAGGGTGTCTGGGATGATGGTGTTGATGTGAGGCATGACCAGCCTTTAAAAGCATTTCATGGCTACAGATGCGAGTGCTAGGGGGCGATAGTCATTTAGACAGGTTACCTTGGCATTCTTGGGCACGGGGACTATGGTGGTCTGCTTGAAACATGTTGGTATTACAGACCGGTTCAGGGATAGGTTGAAAATGTCAGTGAAAACACTTGCCAGCTGGTCAGCACATGCTCTGAGTACACATCCTGGTATTCCGCCTGGCCTCACGGCCTTGTGAATGTCTGGAACAGCTGGTGTTCTCATGCATGGTTCAGTGTTGCTTGCCTCAAAGCGAGCTCAGGTGGGCTCGCGTTCCTGGGCAGCTCGCGGCTGGGTTTAATTTTTTTAATCCATCATAGTTAGCAAGCCCTGCCACATCCGTCAAGTGTCAGAACCGACATAGTAGGATTTGATCTTTGTCCTTTATTGACGATTTGTCTGTTTGATTGCTAGTTGGAGTTCATAGAGGGATTTATTATAAGCTTTCGGATTATTGTCCCACTCCTTGAAATCAGAAGCTCTAGCCTTTAGATCACTGCAGATGTTGCCTGTAGTTTATGGCTTCTGGTTTGGGTATGTACGTACTGTGGGGACAACTGTGGGGACAACATCATCGATGCAATTATTAATGAAGCTGGTGACTGATGTGGTACACTCCTCAATGTTATCATATGAATCCCGGAACATATTCCAGTCTGTGCTTGCTAAACAGTCCTGTAGCTTAGTATCCGCTATATCGAACCTCTTCCATATTAAGCGCAGTACTGGTACTTCCTGTTTGAGTTTTTGCTTGTAAGCAGAAAGCAGAAGGATAGAGTTATGGTCTGATTTGTCAAAGGGAGGGAGAGAGGGTGCCTTGTACATGTGATTTAAAGTTGGCACCTATAGTTGCACAGGTGACATGCTGGTAAAAATTGGGTAAAACAGATTTCAGGTTCCCTGCAATAAAGACACCGGCGACGAGAAACCATGCCTCTGGCTGTGCATTTTCTTGTTTGTTTATGGCCCTATACAACTAATTGAGTACGGTCTAGATGCCTTCATCGAGTTATGATGGTAAATAGACAGCTACAAAAAATATAGATGAAAACTCTTGGTAAATAGTATGGTAACTTGAGACTTCCTTAACATTAGAGATGGCGCGCCAGCTTTTGTTAACAAAGAGATACATCCCTCCCCCCTTCATCTTACCCGAGTCTGCCATCCAGTTTTGATTATACATAGAAAAACCAGCGAGATGTATATTATCTATGTTCTCGTTCAGCCACGACTCTGAGAAACATTGAATATTACAGTTTTCCAGGTCCCGTTAATAGGATAGTCTCGAACAGAGCTCATCCAGTTTGTTCTCCAGTGACTGCATGTTCGCCAATAGAATGGTGGTCTATTTGCTTGTCGACATAATCTCGTCAGGATGATGACTCGCCTGCTTCTCTTTCTCCACCGCCTCCTTTTTTCGAGTCCCGGGGATTAGGGCCTGGTCCGGAGTAAGTAGAACGTCCAGAGCTGCTGACTCGTTGAAGTATATATTTTCATCCAAATCAAGGTTAGTAATGGCTGTTCTGATGTCCAGAAGCTGTTTCCAATCAAAGGAAATTATAGCATAAAAAAATCACAACATAGCAGACTTGGTCAGGAGCCTGTAAGATGGCTACTATCCGCTGCAGCATCATCTATAAGGTGTCAAGCATGCAAAGCAGCTCTCTCACTGTTCTGTGCTGTATGTCTGTGGGTTAGACCCACTCTGCTGTCTGTCTGTCTGTCTGTCTGTCTGTCTGTCTGTCTGTCTGTCTGTCTGTCTGTCTGTCTGTCTGTCTGTCTGTCTGTCTGTCTGTGAGGGTTAGACCCACTCTGCTGTCTGTCGCTCTGTCTGTCTGAGGGTTAGGCCCACTGTTATGTGGTCTGGCCTCAGGAGGTCTTAGCAGCTCATTCAGCAGCCTTGTAAAGTTCAGCACAGATGTGTGCAGCGTCTTAAAATGCTTCCTGTGCGTGTAACTCGGCAGCAAGATCCAGTACTATAACTCGATGTTAGACAGACAGAGAGCCTAACATTAAAGCTAGCTTGTTCTCTTACTGTAGTTAATGCTCACTTTGTATAGTATCATCTGACCGGATGGTATGACTCCCTTTAATCTGGAAAAAGAAGGTTATAAGAACATCACAGGGTTAATGGGTTGGGTTTATGTCAACTCACACACACACAGAATCTCTACTATTTCCAGTTGACTGCTACTGTATGAAAAAGAAGGTTATAAGAACTTCACAGGGTTAATGGGTTGGGTTTATGTCAACTCACACACACACAGAATCTCTACTATTTCCAGTTGACTGCTACTGTATAAGGTTTCTTAGTCAGAAGAACAGCTTATTTTTATCATCCAGCCAGTCAATGCTTTCATCAACAGAGCTCCACTGCACAAGGCGCTACAAGTCTTAGGAGAGTAAAAGAAAAAACTCACAAAGATCTGAAAGGCAAACACTTCAAAGAAAGAACGCAAAGCAAAAACAAACTCTTGTCTATTCTGGTATATGACAGAGTACACAGTAGAAAGAAGTCACTTCAGTGTTTGGGGAAACTAGGGCTAGCAGTGCGCATCTCCCAAGGCTGGCAACCCATTTCTCCAACAGCGTGAAAAGAAAACAGGGTTTCCAGGCAACTTCGAGCAGCACAACTAAAAGACCAACAGCTAAAGACAGAATGTCATTTGCAGGAACATTGAGGTGAGGCAGGGTCTACCTTCTGGGAGGTGTGTGTATGTGGTTACTGTCTTCACTCAAACAATAGCCTGAGGGGCTGTTCTGTTTCTGCACTGATGAAAGCTACAATTAACATATTTAATTGTGGAAATACAGACAGACGTGACTTCCACTTAAAGTGAACCGTGGTTGCAGCATTGATCTCAGTGCAAGAGGCATCACTGCAGTCCCTCGTTCGAATCCAGGCTGCATCACATCCGGCCGTGATTGGGAGTCCCATAAGGCGGCGCACAATTGGCCCAGCGTCGTTCGGGTTTGGCCGGGTTAGGCCGTCATTGTAAATAAGAATTTGTTCTTAACTGACTTTCCTAGTTAAATGAAGGTTACATTTAATTATATGCCACTGATATTTGATTCTGTGTTCTATAAGCCTGTGTATTAAAACCAAATTGGTTTCCTATAGTTTGTCAATTGGAAAAATATGAACGTGTTATCTCAAGAGACCTGTTACAATACACATGGCCATTATGGCTAACACAATTACCATGACAGTCAGAGGAGCACCCCGGAATGAAACTGGAGAGAGATGGAAAAACCAGACTTGTTGTAAGTCACTGCACTGGGACGGTCTGTATCAGACTGTACTGCCCATCTCAGACCCAGGGTGGAAACAGAGAGCAGAACATCTCCATCATTTCCATAATGTATTGTAACAAACTTACTACCAGGGCGGCGTGCTGCTGCATTCATTAAACAATCAGCCTCTAGTGTGGCAGAGTTTAATAACAAATGAACCAAGAATACTGCAGCAGGACTTCTTGCTCCTGTACTGTCTGGTTAATTCAAAAAAACTTTACAAATATATATATATGTTGTTAAATGGATCAGAGCTGCCAGGTGAATAATTGACTCTGTGATCCAATGAAGAAATTGCTGTTTTTTTACTCTCATTTCTCATTTCAGATTCACTACATATAATTCAAGCCACAGGCATCAAGCCTCATGCCCTCAAATCAATAGCTGTCTCAGTAGCACCAGCAGCAGATACTTAAATAATGTTTGAACAATGGCTTCAGCCAAACCCTCTTAAATCTCTAGACCCTGTGTTAGTGAATGTGACATATTCAATCAATCCCTATCCCAGTCTGCTGTCTCCACATGCTTCAAGATGGCCACCATTGTTCCTTTTCCCAAGAAAGCTACGGTATGACTATCGCCCCGTAGCACTCACTTCTTTCATCGTGAAGTGCTTTGAGAGACTAGTCAAAGATCATATTACCTCCACCCTACCCGACACCCTAGACCCACTCCAATTTGCTTACCGCCCAAATAGGTCCACAGACGACGCAATCGCCATCACTCTGTTCACTTCCCTATCCCATCTGGA
The DNA here is from genome assembly GCF_036934945.1 of Oncorhynchus masou masou. NCBI lineage: Eukaryota > Metazoa > Chordata > Actinopteri > Salmoniformes > Salmonidae > Oncorhynchus > Oncorhynchus masou. Next base: position 57,030,652 of record NC_088216.1, on the reverse strand, counting down.
CAAGAGGAATACCTATGTAAGAATGCTGTTCATTGACTACAGCTTAGTATTCAACACCATAGTACCCTCCAAACTCATCATTAAGCTTGAGACCCTTGGGCTCGACCCCGCACTGTGCAACTGGGTCCTGGACTTTTTGACGGGCCGCCCCCAGGTGGTGAAGGTAGGAAAAAACATTGCCACTCCGCTGATCCTCAACACTGGGGCCCCACAAGCGCATTCTCAGCCATGCACGCCTCCAACTCAATCATCAAGTTTGCAGACAACAGTACAGGGGTAGGCTTGATTACCAACAACGACGAGACGGCCTACAGGGAGGAGGTGAGGGCCCTCGGAGTATGGTGTCAGGAACATAACCTCTCACTCAATGTCAGCAAAACCAAAGAGATGATCGTGGACTTCAGGAAACAGCAGAGGGAGCACCCCCCTATCCACATTGATGGGACAGCAGTGGAGAAGGTGTAAAGTTTTAAGTTCCTCAGCGTACACATCACTGACACACTGAAATGGTCCAGGCACACAGACAGTGTGGTGATGAAGGCGCAACAGCTCCTCTTCACTTCAGGAGGCTGAAAAATGTAGCTTTTCACCGAAAACCCTGACTAACTTTTACAGGTGCACAATTGAGAGCATCCTGTCAGGCTGTATCACCATCTGGTACAGAAACTGCACCGCCCACAACCGCAGGGCTCTCCAGAGGTTGGTGCAGTCTGCACAACGCATCACTGGGGGCAAACAACCTGCCCTCCAGAACACCTACAACACCCAATGTTACAGGAAGGCAAAAAAGATCATCAAGGACAACAACCACCCGAGCCACTACCTGTTCACCCTGCTTCCATCCAGAAGGCGAGGTCAGTACAGGTGCATCAAAGCTGGGACAGAGATTGAAAAACAGCTTCTATCTCAAGGCCATCAGATTGTTAAACAGACACTACTAGCACAGAGAGGCGACTGCCTACCTACAGACTTGATATCATTGGCCACTTTAATAAATGGAACACTAGTCCCTTTAATAATGCCACTTTAATAATTTACATATCTCGCATTACTAATTTCATATGTATAGACACTTCAGTATCCTTCACTATCTATTCTTTACTGTCTATTGCATCTTAGCCGCTCTGTCACTGCTCATCCATATATTTTATACTTATATATTCTTATCCCATTCCTTTACAATATTATGAGTATTAGGTTTTGTTGTGGAATTGTTAGATATTACCTGTTAGATACTGCTGCAATGTCGGATCTAGACGCATAAGCATTTTGCTACACTCGCAATAACATCTGCTAACCATGTGTATGTGACCAATTACATTTGATATGATTTGATTTTAAAGGGATTCACAAGGGATTTCTGCAATTCTACCTCTGGCAAAATGCATTGTTGTTTCCAGTCCATAAGCTCTGTCATCTGATTACCAATGAGCTAAAAGCTTCGACTGTTCCCATGTTTTTTAACTGCCATTTTATACAATGAATAAATATAACAACAGCCAAAACCACAATCATCATTATCATCAGTATTTCGAGAAAATGTCACATCTGTGGGTTTCTGATTCTGATTAGTTTGATTTTTGAGATGGGGCAAAAATGAAATGGGGCACCACAGGAGTCAAATGGGGCTTGAAGAAGAGAGGAACAATCATAAAACATGATCATGGCCATTCAATCTGATAGCAGCCCACATGTTTAACCAAGCCATGGCTGGCCCTAGCTGTTGAAGAGCAGGGAGAGGAGCAGAGTAATGATCTGTTTTCTTGTCTGCATCCTGATGCATTTGGACTCCTCTGGCTGTGACCTTGAAATGCACACTGCTGCTGGAGCGAGCCCCCAGGGCCGTACCCCGCACAGGGTAGGGTTTAGGACACCAGCCGCTTAAGAGGAAAAACAATCTCTGTCTCATTCATAAACCTGGTGGGGAAAGCCTGGCAGACTTGAGGGAAGATAGAGGTGCTGCTGATGGAGCCGTGAGCTCTAATATCCTTGCCTTTAATGTGTACAGGGGGGTTAGGAAATGTGCAGGGTGAGAGTGGGTCAGTTAGCATAGACTAGAGGCAGTGATTGAACGTGGCGATTTGATTCAGTCAATAACATATAGTCTGCAGTGGAGAGAATACATGAGTTTGTCAAATGTAACATACCACATTTAGACAGATTTGTAAGTCGCTCTGGATAAGAGTGTCTGCTAAATGACTTAAATGTAATGTAAAGATACTTAAGTGACTTGGTATAACAAAACAGCATTTATCATTATTATGCAGGCTATATTTTGGTTAAGGCTTCACTTGGTAAATGGTATAAAGAGGTCTGTCTTTGGTCCTGTGGCCCTGATCGTGGTTGATGATCTTTCTCTTCACCTTTAAAAGGAGTTATAACCTCTATTCTAACTCTCTATAACCCCTTTTTACTGTGTCATGGTGGACAGATGGTCCAATCAGAGAGAGATGGCATCTGTGCCAGCCCTGTCCTTTGATAGCCTGTCACTCATGACATCAGATGAATAAGTCATCGAAGTCTCTTCTCTTCTTGGGGGAGCAAGAGGACAGCTGAAGTTGCCTGGAGCTTCTCCAGACATAGGCACAGTGTCTCCTTCAGTATGAGCTTCACAACGCGACAGGAGGGCAGAAGCACAGTGTCACAGTGTGCCCTTGATTTCTCCCTGGTCACAAAGGAAAGTTTACAGAAGAGTTAATAAAGGCATAGAGAGAAGCCCTGACGGACACATAGATACAGTAGACCCGATGGTTAAGCGAGGGGTGTTTTGCCTTCCTTTTACTGTGGGCCCAGCCACTGGCACCAGAACAATATTGCAATGTGGAAGTGATTTGAGCTGCAGCCTGCAACTGGCTCACTTGGAGAGAAATGCAACGTTTCATTACATCATCATAACAATCACCCACCTCCTCCTCCATATCATCTTCTACATCTGAGAATAACACTGCAGTTTGGAGAGAGAAAGAGAGAGAGGGGAGATCAAAAGAAGAGAGAAGGGAGAGAGAGAGCGAGAGAAAGAGGAACGCTAGTCTCATCACATTGCCCTCAGTAGAGGCCTTGATACTGGCTGTGTCTGGATGTAGGGATGCAACAAGAGGAGAGAAGGAATCGATTCTGACAGGGGAAAAGAAGATGGGTTTTGTTGTACTCACAGTGTAGAGTTCGTTGGTCACTTTTACCAGCTCCTCGTGCATCTGAATCCCAATGTCCTTGCTCTGAAAATCAATGGGTTGGAAAGCAGTTAGGGCCAATGCACATCAATCAATCCAGGTGGATAAAGTGCATCAACAAATAGTCAAAATAGTGATGAACATCCTGTAACAACAAACTGACAGGCAATGTTTTTCAGTGTGTTGGTGGCGATGAGACCCTGTCTGGATTGGTTTAAATCTTAACAGCAGTTTAATAAAGTGCTCCTACAGTACAGTGACCAACAGCTTAAACATACAGAGCCTTCTGAAAGTTTTCAGGCCCCTTGATTTTTTCCAAATGTTGTTACATTTAATCTAAATGGATTAAATAAAATACAAATAAAACTCAGCAATCTTCACACAATACCCCATAATGACGAAGCGAAAACAGGTTTTTAGAAATTTTAGCAAATGTATATATATGTATATATATATATAAAATAAATACCTTATTTACATAAGACCCTTTGCTATGACACTCGAAATTGAGCTCAGGTGCATCCTGTTTCCATTGATTATCCTTGAGATGTTTCTACAACTTGATTGGAGCCCACCTGTGGTAAATTCAATTGATTGGACATGATTTGGAAAGGCAGACACCTGTCTGTTTATATAAGGTCCTACAGTTGACATGGCATGTCAAAGCAAAATCCAAGCCAAGAGGTCGAAGGAATTGTCCGTAGAGCTCTGAGACAGGCACAGATCTGGGAATGGGTACCCAAAATATTTCTGCAGCATTGAAGGTCCCCAAGAACACAGTGGTCTCTGTCATTCTTAAATGGACTAGTTTGGAACCACCAAGACTCTTCCTAGAGCTGGCCGTCCCGGCTAAACTGAGCAATTGGCTGAGAAGGGCCTTAGTCAAGGAGGTAACCAAGAACCCAATGGTCACTCTGATAGAGCTCCTCTGTGGAGATGGGAAAACCTACCAGAAGGACAACCATCTCTGCAGCATTCCACCAATCAGGGCCTTTAAGGTAGAGTGGCCAGACGAAAATCACTCCTCAGTAAAAAGTACATGACAGCCCACTTGGTGTTTGCCAGAAGGCATCTAAAGACTCTCAACCCATGATAAACAGGGTTCTCTGGTCTGACGAAACCAAGATTGAACTCTTTGGCCTGAATGCCAAGCATTACGTTTGGAGGAAACCTGGTACCATCCCTACGGTGAAGCATGGTGGTGGCAGAATGCTCTGGGGATGTTTTTCAGCGGCAGGGACGGGGAGACTAGTCAGGATCGAGGCAAAGATGAATGGAGCAAAGTACAGTAGAGATCCTTGGTAAGAAAAATGTCTCCAGAGCGCTCAGGACCTCCGACTAGGGCGAAGGTTCACCTTCCAACAGGGCAAGAACCCTAAGCACACAGCCAAGACAATGCAGGAGTGGCTTCGGGACAAGTCTCTCAATGTCCTTGAGTGGCGCAGCCAGAGCCCGGACTTGAACCCGATCAAACATCTCTGGAGAGACCTGAAAATAGCTGTGCAGCAACGCTCCCCATCCAACCTGACAAAGCTTGAGAGGATCTGCAGAGACGAATGGGAGAAACTCCTCAAATGCAGGTGTGCCAAGCTTGTAGCACTTTACTCAAGAAGACTCGAGGCTGTAATGGCTGCCAAAGGTGCTTCAACATAGTACTGAGTAAAGTGTCTGAATACTTATGTTTAATGTAAAATTTCAGTTTTTAGATTTTGATAAATTAGCAAAAATCTCTAAAAACCTGTTTTTGATTTGTCATTATGGGGTATTGTGTGTAGAAAAAAATATTTTATACATTTCAGAATAAGGCTGTAACGTATCAAAATGTGGAAAAAGGCACTGTACATGTGATGGATGGACAGAGACATACATTACTCTAAAAGAGAGACTGCCAGCCAGACAAGCCAGTGGAACACAATCAACCCCTAGACTAGTGAATGAACTTCCCATCTGGCCTCTCTCCCTCTATGTCTGAAGAGGGCTGGAGTATGTGTGGTTTCATATTCCACCTCACGCTGCCGTTTCCTGTGATTATTACACGTGGGCTATGTTTAGCTACAGATGATGTGCTGCTGACTGTTAAAGCTGCTGTTTAGTTGTGGTGCTTGGTGGGTAAATGTCACATCCCTCTCTTTCTGACCTGCCACCTGTGATCTGCACTGAATGCATTGGGACAACACCCTCTAAAAACGGCTGAACCATCAACATCAGCATTTATAGTGTTACCACATTACTGGCGTATATGATGTGGTGAAACACACTCATGCAGTTAATGGATGTCTTTGTAAAATGGCAGAGGAGAAGAAGGCTGACCTTCTACGTGTCCCCAACCGATTGTGTTTTTTTGTTCATTTATTTGCATTGTTTGTGACAATTTTAAAACTTATTTTGTACATAATGTTGCCACTACCGTCTCTTACTCACCACGGACTGGCAGAATCCTTTTTTTCCTTTAACGAGTCTGATGAGCCCGACACGAATGATATACTGATTTCTCGGGAACAGGCCCAGATCCCCATGATTTCCGTGAAGAGAAGGCAGAGAAAAAGGGCCCAGAGGGCGGGCTGCCTTCGGAGAATTCATAGGCGATCAAATAAACCCCCACCTCCTTCCATTCTGCTAGCAAACGTGCAATCTTTGGAGAATAAAATCGATGACCTACGCGGAAGACTAAACTACCAATGGGACTTTCAAAACTGTAATATCTTATGCTTCACGGAGTCGTGGCTGAACGACGACACTATCAACATACAGCTGGCTGGTTATCCGCTGTACCGGCAGGATAGAACAGAGGCATCTGGTAAGACAAGGGGCGGCGGACTATGTATTTTTGCAAATAACAGCTGGTGCACGATATCTAAGGAAGTCTCAAGCTATCGTTCGCCTGATGTAGAGTATCTCATGATAAGCTGTAGACCACAAAATCTACCTAGAGAGTTGTATTTTTTTTCTGTATTTTTCGTAGCTGTTTACATACCACCACAGACTGAGGGTGGCACAAAGACAGCATTGAATGAGCTGTATTCCGCCATAAACAAACAAGAAAACGCTCACCCAGAGGTGGCACTCCTAGTAGCCAGGGACTTTAATGCAGGGAAACTTAAATCCGTTTTACCAAATTTCTATCAGCATGTTAAATGTGCAACAAGAGGGAAAAAAACTCTTGACCACCTATACTCCACACACAGAGATGCACACAAAGCTCTCCCTTGCCCTCCATTTGGCAAATCTGACCATATTTCTATCCTCCTGATTCCTGCTTACAAGCAAAAATGAAAGCAGGAAGCACCAGTGACTAGATCAATAAAAAAAATGGTCAGATAAAGCAGATGCTAAACTACAGGACAGTTTTGCTAGCACAGACTGGAATATGTTCCGGGATTCTGCTGATGGCATTGAGGAGTACACCACATCACTCATTGGCTTCATCAATAAGTGCATTGATGAAGTCGTCCCTACAGTGACCATATGTACTTACCTGGTAAAATAACGGATAAATAAAAAATTAATAAACTAAAAATTACAGGCAACATCAACACTGAACTAAAGGCTAGAGCTGCCGCTTTCAAGGAGCGGGACTCTCACCCGGACCCCGGAAGCCTCGCTTCGAGGCAAATAACATCGAAATGCATGAGAGTACCAGCTGTTCCGCAGCCGATGTCATTAAGACCTTTAAACAGGTCAACACTCTCAAGGCCGCAGGGCAAGATGGATTACCAGGATGTGTACTCCGAGCATTGGCAGACCAATGGGCAAGTGTCTTCACTGACATGTTTTAAGCAGACCACAATAGTGCCTGTGCCCAAGAACACAAAGGTAACCTGCCTAAATGACTACTGACCCGTAGCACTCACATCTGTAGCCACAAAGTGCTTTGAAAGGCTGGTCATGGCTCACATCAACACCATTATCCCAGAAACCCTAGATCCACTCCAATTTGCATACCGCCTCAACAGATCCACAGAAGATGCAATCTCTATTGCACCCCACACTGCCCTTTCCCACCTGGACAAAAGGAACACCTACGTGAGAATGCGAATCATTGACTACAGCTAAGTGTTCAACACCACAGTGCCCTCAAAGCTCATCACTAAACTAAGGATCATGGGACTAAACACCTCCCTCTGCAACTGAATCCTGGACTTTCTGACAGGCCGCATCCAGGTGATAAGGGTAGGTAACAACACATCTGCTACGCTGATCCTCAACACAGGGGCCCCTCGGGTGCGTGCTCAGTCCCCTCCTGTACTCCCTCTTCACTCATGACTGCACGGCTAGGCACGACTCCAACACCATCATTAAGTTTGCCCAATGACACAACAGTGGTAGGCTTGATCACCGACAACAACGAGACATCCTATAGAGAGGAGGTCAGAGACTTGGCCGTGTGGTGCCAGGACAACAACCTCTCCCTCAATGTGACCAGGACAAAGGAGATGATTGTGGACTACAGGAAAAAGAGGACCGAGCACGTCTCCATTCTCATCACCAACAAACTAACATGGTCCAAGCAAACCTATTCCCCCTCAGGAGACTGAAAAGAATTGGCATGGGTCCTCAGATTCTCAAAAGGTTCTACAACTGCACAATCAAGAGCATGGTTGCATCACTGCCTGGTATGGTAACTGCTCGGGCTCCGACCACAAGGCACTACAGAGGGTAGTGCGAAAGGCCCAGTACATCACTGGGGCAAAGCTTCCTGCCATCCAGGACCTCTATACCAGGCGGTGTCAGAGGAAGGCCCTAAAAATTGGCAAAGACTCCAGCCACCCTAGTCATAGACTGTTCTCTCTGCTACCGCACGGCAAGCAGGACCGGAGCGCCAATTCTAGGCCCAAGAGGTTTCTAAACAGCTTCTTTCCCCAAGCCATAAGACTCCTGAACATCTATTCAAATGGCCACCCAGACTATTTGCATTCCCCCCCTCCCCCTCTTTTAAACCACTGCTACTCTTTGTTGTTATCATCTATGCATAGTCACTTTAATAACTCTACCTACATATTACCTCAACTAACCGGTGCCCCTGCACATTGACTCTGTACCGGTACCCCCTGTATATAGTAACCGGTGCCACTGCACATTGACTCTGTACCGGTACCCCCCTGTATATAGCCTCTACATTGACTCTGTACCGGTACCCCCCTGTATATAGCCTCTACATTGACTCTGTACCGGTACCCCCCTGTATATAGCCTCTACATTGACTCTGTACCGGTACCTCCCTGTATATAGCCTCTACATTGACTCTGTACCGGTACCTCCCTGTATATAGCCTCTACATTGACTCTGTACCGGTACCCCCCTGTATATAGCCTCTACATTGACTCTGTACCGGTACCCCCCTGTATATAGCCTCTACATTGACTCTGTACCGGTATCCCCCTGTATATAGCCTATACATTGACTCTGTACCGGTACCCCCCTGTATATAGTAACCGGTGCCCCTGCACATTGACTCTGTACCGGTACCCCCCTGTATATAGCCTCTACATTGAATCTGTACCGGTACCCCCCTGTATATAGCCTCTACATTGACTCTGTACCGGTACCCCCCTGTATCTAGCCTCTACATTGACTCTGTACCGGTACCCCCTGTATATAGCCTCTACATTGACTCTGTACCGGTACCGTATATCTACATTGACCCCCCTGTATATAGCCTCTACATTGACTCTGTACCGGTATCCCCCTGTATATAGGTACCCCCTGTATATAGCCTATACATTGACTCTGTACCGGTACCCCCCTGTATATAGTAACCGGTGCCCCTGCACATTGACTCTGTACCGGTACCCCCCTGTATATAGCCTCTACATTGACTCTGTACCAGTACCCCCCTGTATATAGCCTCTACATTGACTCTGTACCGGTACCCCCCTGTATATAGCCTCTACATTGACTCTGTACCGGTACCCCCTGTATATAGCCTCTACATTGACTCTGTACCGGTACCCCCTGTATATAGCCTCTACATTGACTCTGTACCGGTACCCCCCTGTATATAGCCTCTACATTGACTCTGTACCGGTACCCCCTGTATATAGCCTCTACATTGACTCTGTACCGGTACCTCCCTGTATATAGCCTCTACATTGACTCTGTACCGGTACCCCCCTGTATATAGCCTCTACATTGACTCTGTACCGGTACCCCCCTGTATATAGCCTCTACATTGACTCTGTACTGGCACCCCCCTGTATATAGTTATTTAACTGCAGCGCTTTAATTGCTTGTTACTTTTATTTCTTATTCTTATCCATATTTTTTTCAACTGCATTGTTGGTTAGGGCCTCGTCAGTAAGCTGTTGTATTCGGCGCATGTTACTAATACAATTTGATTTGATTTATTAAGTAGATAACATCAGTAATGACTCAAACTGAGAAAAGGCTCAATCAGCCGTTTCATCTTTTTCCTGTTGTCAAACAATATCCAGATTGTCATTTTGTCATGTCATGTACAGTGTTGTTTTTCAAAAGGAGCCTTGAGAAAGAAGCTGTAACTGATGGAAGCTTGACCTGTCAGTGACAGTCAGTTTTCCTATCAGCCTTCAAGATGGAGGAGGACTATAAGTCATGTGTTTTACAGAGGACAGAAATACTGCAGCATTTACACCCATCCCACACAACCTATCTAGTGATGATGAGTGTGGGGAACACACCTGGTATTGTGGGAGCTCAGTGAGAGAACGTAATTGCTAGCACGGTGGTACATGCCACAGAAAACAAACTGTTCTTAGATTGAGGCTACAGGGGCATGTGAATCCACCCACATCACACATTACTGGGTTTTCGCAGAAAATCAAGTAGGCACAAAGGATATAACACCTTTAATTACTTCACAGAAGTACGACTCTGACTAACCTTTTCAGAAAAGTTTTTTTCTAGAGCACATACCTTGAGTATTTAATCTCAAACTCTATTTCATTGTTAACAGTATCTTTAATAATACCCACACACACCTAAAGGATGTTTCACACTCCCACAGTGTACCCAAAGCCTCCGCTGTCTAAGACGCCATAATGTTCCAGGCCCTAGCTCTAGGTATACTGAATCTGATATATGGTCCCTATACATCCATGTCTGCTAGGATTTATGGTTCTGCCTGCTATGGTGGCCCTCCCTAGACATAAATCATATGGAGGGTAAAACTGTGGGATCGATAGAGCCAGCAGCACTGCTACACTCTGACTCCACAGCACAGAGCCAAGCACCAGGGCTAATCTCTAAACATGCGCGCACACGAACACACAGAGAGAGAGTTACAGGTAGATGCAAGTAAGCTTGCCTGAAGGCAGACACACACCCTTTTCATACTTGACCGCACATCTTTGTATGGGTTATGCCAACCAGGTAGAAGTTCTAACCATCAAAACCAAGCCCTAACATACGCAGGCTGATGAGTCAAAATTGGAATGTGCAATCAATCATGTAGAGAGGGGCTCATAGCAACAGGAGGAGGGGCCAGCTGAGATGGAATTTTATGAGCTTTCTTTGATTGGACAATGTTTGTGCGTCCCTCTGTGGTCCGCCCTTTAAACTATACTGAGCAAAAATAGCAAGCCAGAGAGAGAGAGAGAGAGAGGCAAATTGTTATTTTATTTTACCTTCATCATCAAAACTCCCAAGGAGGACAGGAAATATGTCATGTTAAATCAGATATGAAAGTGCCTTGGCCTGAACATGATAAGTGGGAACCTCTTTTGGAGAGAAATATGTGAAAGACTCCTGGCAGCTGGTGAATGGCATTTGTATGCATGGGTGGCTCTGATGTCAGACATACTGCAGAGTGAGAATGTACTGCAGAGGCACTGAGGGAGCAGAGCAGAGAGTGGACAAGTAAGAATATGGATGTGTCAAGTCAGATAGCGATGGCCTAAAACTGCATTGGCTGTCGAGACAAAAATAATACATTCATGAAATTCTCTCTTATCTCTCTAAAAATAGAGAAAAAATGAACACAGTGGAGCCTGATTGAAATGGTGTGTCCTATTTTTCTTGACCAAATTTTGAACTGTGCACCCCACTGAGATCTTGCAGTTCTCGACTGAGCCATGGCTTGACAGGAGTACTTTAAACACCAATAACTACCTGAAAATTGTACCTAATTACCTGTACATGTGTCAATTACTTCTTTGTTAAACAGATTGTGAGACCTTGATAATGTTCCCATGGATGTGAGAAACCAGACATTACCATACCAGACAGGCAACCGAGACCAGTGGTTCCCAACTATTTTCTGTTACTGTACCACCAACTGTTACTGTACCACCAATTGCTCTGCCGGAGTACCCCTGAAGTACCCCCATTTTACAAGTAGGTCTATGGTCTCAAAAGTCTTCTTAAGAACCCCCTGTGGATAGGTCAAGTACCCCCAAGGGTCCTCGTAGCCCTGGTTGGGAAGTACTGACCTAGACAATCACAGTGTTTCCCCTAGCATTTTTTTCAACAGTGGTGACAAGTGTAGCAGGAGGACATGCTAGATGTTCCCATAGACTTTCAATCATTGAGTCAACGACTATAAAAATATGTCTCAGCAGCAATATATATATTTTTTCAATTACATCATATTTCTTGCAGCGGTGGCAACAATTTAGCAGCGGTTTGCCACTGTTTTGGGATATCCATATACTGTGGGGCAAAAAAGTATTTAGTCAGCCACCAATTGTGCAAGTTCTCCCACTTAAAAAGATGAGAGGCCTGTAATTTTCATCATAGGTACACTTCAACTATGACAGACAAAATGAGAAAAAATCCAGATTTAAAAAAAAATTTAATTAAATTTTTTAATTAATTCATTTGCAATTATGGAGGAAAATAAGTATTTGGTCAATAACAAAAGTTTATCTCAATACTTTGTTAAATACCCTTTTAGGCAATGACAGAGGTCAAACGTTTTCTGTAAGTCTTCACAAGGTTTTCACACACTGTTGCTGGTATTTTGGCCCATTCCTCCATGCAGATCTCCTCTAGAGCAGTGATGTTTTGGGGCTGTTGCTGGGCAACACGGACTTTCAACTCCCTCCAAAGATTGAGTCCCTGGCGGCGTACTTTCTAGACATGGAACCTCTGACTGTAGAGCAGATTTGATTGGCTGACAAAATCAACCAGACTCTGAGGCTACTAAACCTCCAACAGAGAACACCTAACTGAGGAGAGAAATACTACAACAAAGACCTGTGTATTTTTCCCAGAACAGATCCTGTCTAGAAAAGGCACAGAGTTTTTCCGTGGTCAGGTCAAAGTTTAGATGACATGGTCAGGAAAAACTCATGCCCTATTTATGGAGTATTCATTTATGACTATCTGGATATCAGAAATCTTGGGCAACACCGGGTCTTTCTTTCTTTCATCATCGGGGCGGTGCGATCGACTTATTCAGCTCTCTCCTCCATGCATTTACTTGACAGCTACAAAGCTAGGCAGCATATTTCTTTGACATGTTATCCATTGTCCCCGCGAGGCCTGCCAGCAAGGACGTGTAGCTCCATTCATATTACCAGCCAGAGGAAAAGCTACTTGAGGGAACTGTACTGACTAACAGGAGGCTGTGTTGTTCTGTTTTCAGCCCTGACTGGTGCTCCCTAAAGCAAGTGTTGCTTGTTTCCCCCATTCACATTCCTGCTGACACACACACACACACACACACACACACACACACACATACACACATACACACACGCTCAGTAGTGTGTGAATGGAGGCTGGCAGCACGGGTTGGGTCTCACCTCTAGGAAAGCCTGCCAGGTGTAAACAGGGGTCTGGTGTTTGGGTTAGACCTCAGTCATCTCTGCTATGTGCTGACACAGGGCCAGATGCTGCTCACACCAGCAGGGGCCCATGGGTGGTTAGGGGGCCAGGGGGTACCCTGCCCTGCTCTATCTTAACCCTACTGCTGCACTACTACTCCACAGGCCACATGGAACTTATTTATGCCCGACAGAGGTATACAAATCCAATGTGCTGGAATACGGGTCAGCTGATAATGTAGCTTCTCAAAAAACATCACTGCTTACAGAGTCTCAACCATCAAATTGGTATACTAAAGATGGAATATGGAAAGGATAGAGGAAAATTGGTTTCTTTCACTCATTTCAAAGGCTCAGGTGAAAACTGTTTTGAATGTGGTAGTAACCTTAAGCAAAAGAGCAATGAGATCTGGTGTTATTTGTATATGATTAGGATCTTAGAGAAAGGACAATTGACATCATGCCCATTACTGGTCAGCAAGCGAACGATAAAAGATAGTGCTCATTTGTATCTTCAACTCTGAACACATGAGCACAGGTGATAAGGAGAGGAGTAAACAGAGAGAGACAGGCAGACGGACAGAAGGATGACAGACAGACAGACCTTCTTGAAGAGGCGGATGACATCCTCGCTGATTTGGGCGAGGCGGACGATGACATTGTTGGTGTAGATGTCGTTGAGGGTGGCGTGGTCCCTGCTTTCCCTCCTGGTCTGGTTCAGTACCAGGTACCAGCAGTTCACACTGGACAGCAGGTGCTGGTCTTTCCTGAACACAACACAGAGAGGAGGTGACGTTAGAGTGATCAGCAAAGGTTACTGTAACATACTGTACATACATGTGGTTGTCTCTGCTTTCATCATTTCAATATTTCTAAGGGCTACTACCTGACTAGCATGTCTATTCAACAGGCTCAACACATAGGCGTATAAACAGACAAAGTTGATGGTCAGAACAAATATCTGTCTGTCCCACAGCAGAAGTCTTCGACTTCACCCTAATAATTTATTTTGTGCACCAGGTAGACAACACACAGGCAACACAACACACACACAAGCATTGTTGGAGTAAACAAATAGGGGTTCTGAGACCGATTCCTGTTCCAAGTAAACAATACAGCTGCTACATGATCCCATTGTTGGCTGACTGCAGAGACTTAACCACACTGACATCACACTACACTCTCGCTTTCTCTGCCTCTCTCACTTATTCCCCCTCACTTATTCCCACTTTCTCTTTCTCTGTCTCTCTTCATCTAATTCCCTCCTTATATATCTCTGTTCCCTTTCCGCCATCTCTCCCTCCCTCCCTCTCCCGCTCTCTTTCCCTCCCTCTACAGCACATGTCAATCTCATTCCATGGAGGGCCAAACTTGACTGATGAATTAAGGTCACTAATTAGTAAAGAACTCCCCTCACCTGGTTGTCTAGGTCTTAATTGAAAGGAAAAAAACAAAAATCTGCAGACACTAGGCCTTCCATGGAATGAGTTTGACTCCCCTGCTCTACAGTGATGGCGCTAGCCTAGAATAGATGCCATTAGTTTCTCCTCGCAGCGCTCCAGTTTGACACGGCATTGATTGCTTAAATCCTTAACGCTGGTTACCATAATGACCCTGAGAGGCATGGGCTCTGACTGAAGCGTAATCAGCTTTCACTACATCCCCCTCCAGTGTATGTTCACACACACACACGTGGACTCATACACAGTCACACACAAACACAATGCCCCCCCCCCACACACACACACTGATAGCAGCAGAGGGTTTCACTGAGCCGTGGTGAAAACTGCACATGTACTTACTGCAAAGAAAAATGATGAGCATTAACATCAAAGGCTCCCCTCTACAGAGAGCTTCCGCAATGCTAATCACCTCTAAGAAGCTGATATATGTCTGCTCTAGAGTGCTGTTACCATTATTCCCCCACTTACCCCCACAGCAAGACACCACAATGGACACAGCTAATATACTGTACAGCCATATGGTTCTACCACAACCATATATACATACTCTCTAAGACTCTGGCAAGATGCTATTGCAGGTCAACTCACCGTTTGAGGAAGGATGCTCGGTGCGAAAAAGAAGTTCGACAGAAAATGGATGTGTCTAATATTATACTATGAAAGCAGGTTTTCAGACTTCTGCATTTGCTGAGACAGGTCTGATTGAGCATTTTCCAGCTGATCACGGTTTAAAAATGACTTTTACAGGTTTGGAATCAAAAGGAATGGGAAAGTAATTTGAATGAGATGAGAAAATCTCCCAATTAAACCAAATTGGGGCCAGTTCAATAATCAAGAGGTCACTAGTGATAATAGAATGATTAAACTGAACTTTCTGTTGCTATGGCAAAGTGATTAATTGTCTCAGAGAGACTAGATAGAGGAAACAATAGACCGGGGGTGACTCTCTAACTACAATAAAAACTCAATGTGATGAATCATGTTTTCCTTGCCTTCTGGGATGGCCTATTTTCTGTCTCAGCACAGCCCTCATTCCGTAACAGTTCCGGTTGAGTGAACTATCTGGCTGTTAGAGTCGTAGCTCCTCGCTGTGTAATTGGTGTTTGTGGATGAGAGGCCTAGGGACCAGGCACCTCTATCCTCTCCTAATCCCTTAGAGTGGCCAGAGATGCTTAATCCCCTCCTTAAGCACAACCAGGCTCTCTCACATACACACACACGCCTTAGTCATCCAAGCAACAAGACTCCATTCACAAGGCTCTCTGTCAATAGTACTGTACTCCTCCTCCAAATGTTTCGTCAAAAATGCTGAGCAGGCACCTCCAAACTTTAATCCCTGATAAAATATTAATCTGCTCGTAAAGTCACCTATTTTCCCTGAATATTAAAAAAAAGTCAGTTGTTTACCATGACAGGAGCTCAGGGCGACAGACAGACAGACAGACAGACAGACAGACAGACAGACAGACAGACAGACAGACAGACAGACAGACAGACAGACAGACAGACGGACAGACGGACAGACAGACGGACAGAGATGGGGAGGGAGTTCCAATGCTCTGTGACAAAGCAGCCTATTCATTGTGATGTTCAATGCAGCACTGAAACTGCCAACACTGCAAAAACCCACCCACCCACACCACGAGACCATAACTATAAGCAGAGCCTCCGAAAAGAAACATCTGAGAATCTGGCCAGGCTGTTTCTCTGTGCTGTGGGTTAAACCCTTTTCCTGAGGGAAGAGACAAAAGGACACAGGCTCTCTTCTCCCCAGCTGCCTTCCTCATTTCACAGAAACTTGGAGCAAAAAGACAAGCAATTAGGCCTGTGTGGCTGCAGCAGGACACATCTCTGCTCTGAGAGAGAGAGAGAGAGAGAGAGAGAGGAGGGAGAGAGAGAGAGAGAGAGAGAGAGAGAGAGAGAGAGAGAGAGAGAGAGAGAGAGAGAGAGAGAGAGAGAGAAAGGAAGGGAGCTGATTATTTTCACTGAGTGATAAATGCAGCCCTGGTTTTATAGTAATGGAACAGTGGGTTGTAAACCCACAGGTCACAACTCTAGCATTACTATAACAGTGCCTCCTTATCAGACAGACAGTATGATCCTAAATCAGACCTCAGTAGGCTCAGGTGGTATACCATATATTCAGTATACTAGGGTATTTGGTTTTTCAAAACCATCAATATTGTCTAAACTATTTCCTTGAAGTTATACTATACATTTTCATATTTGTAACTACTTTTTAAGTAAATACCTGCAGTTAACTTGTGCAATATGTTAGAAGATTGCGTTCTTCATTCCACCTATAACATTATTTTACATTATGAAGCTTACCGTAGTTCAGTCACGTGCTTGTTTGTAAATGGCACAACTGGATAAAGCGGGAGCAGTTGAGTCCAGCTGTGTATTGACAGGGGTCAACAGTGTGGGTTTTATTCAATTGAGTGATCAGGGACATGCAACTATAGTTTTCCTTCACAGAAAATATATTTGTGGAACACATTCGCAGAAAATAGCTTAATTTCCATCAGTTAACAACAGATGTGCAACGCTATTTTGCTGTCAGCCACACAAGTATGTTAAATGAGCAATCAATTTAAAAAACAAGGCATTTTTGCAAAAACTATGCATGGACATCATATTTCTGTTTATTGTAGAAAGAATGTAGCCAGATACATTTCCTAATGTTATTCTTGAAGTTACTCTTGCATTTTACCGTAAAAAAGTAGGATGGCTACAACGAAGAGTAGCTACACATCAGTCAGAGTGTTGTCTGCTGATAAAATGTCCATGCGTGAATTCTCATTTGAGTGGAAATTAGTCTGATGCAGAAGTTTGATGCATTTTCATGGAACAGTTCCCTTTCAATAATAACGTTTTAGTTTCGGAAAAGCATTGTCACGTGGTTAATCATAACATTCTAAATTAAAATGATAAAATTCTAAAAGTTAAAAGTCACCTCAAGATCAACAGCCTTTGTAATATGGCAACTAAAGAAATTAGCGCATGGAACTCATACTCTATAGGCCAATGCAGCAATAGGCCTATAACTTCCATTGCTCTTTCACATCGAGGATTGGTGATTATTAAGGGGGAGATTGTTGGAAAGATTTTTCCAATAACTTTTTCCAATAGTGAGGAACTAATTAATTAATATATTATCATTCATTAGCAGTCAATGTTAAAGAACAACAGCACTTTCCCACATTTCCATGCAGCAGGCCAAGTATGTCTATACGTGCTCAGGCGCGCGCTCTCCCTCAACATTATTAGGACAGTGGTTGCAGTCCAAAAACTTAAAAGACACACCTTATCCCCTCAGCCCTCAAATTAAGTGAACACTTCTGATGACATCTGACGAGTATATGTAACGGTATAGACTTTACGTCCGTCCCCTAGCCCCGACCTGGGCGCGAACCAGGGAGGCTCTGCACACGTCAACAGTCACCCTCGAAGCATCGTTACCCATCGCTCCACAAAAGCAGCGGGGAACCACTACATTAAGGTCTCAGAGCAAGTGACGTCACCGATTGAAACACCACTTGCTCGACCCACCGCTAACTAGATAGCCATTTCACATCGGTTACACTCACCCCCCTTTTGACCTCCTCCCGCAGCAACCAGTGATCCGGGTCAACAGCATCAATGTAACAGTACAGACTTTACATCAGGCTCCTCGCCCCGATCTGGGCGCGAACCAGGGACACTCTGCACACGTCAACAGTCAACCCTCAAAGCATCGTTACCCATCGCCCCACAGTTTCAAGGTCTCAGAACAAGTGTCTTCACCGACTGAAACGCCACTTGCTCGCACCACCGCTAACTAGCTAGCCATTTCACATCGGCTACATATACAATTGAATAAAATAAATATATAATACATTTAAAAAAATAAAAAAGCGAGGGAGGGAGGAAGGAATGATTTTTAAAAGGACAACCCTTGGCCAGAAATTCGTCACTCGTTCATCCGGAGATGATTGTGTTTTCAGCCACCGGTAGCTTGTGGTTGCATTATATGCGCTACAGTCAATTATGAGTGCATGTCTACTTATATTAAATATATAATTATTAATATACGCATACTGTATGATAGCTAGCAAATTAATTAGCTAACTAACGTTAGGCTGCCTAGCTGGAACTTCTGAAGAAGGAAAATGTTTTATTTATACAATTTCCAAAGGACAACCAAACAAAAACATTAACTTTTTAGAGACTTGCTTGTGCCATCATGTGCATTAGTAGCTGACTTTTCTTAGAGGATTGCCGCGAATTGAATTATGGGGAGTTTCAGGCCCCGGAGTGAACATAACTACACTCCCAAAGCCGACTAAAAACGAGGGCTGAAGGGCTTATATTGCAATCTTCCCTTGCTTAGCTAATCATTTGGGCCACCAACCAAGATGGAAACGGGGATTCCCCCAAGGGCATAAGGCGAGGGTAAGTGTATGAGGGTGTGTATTTTATGTGTTTGGACTGCTGCCAGATAAACCAGACACATGCTCATTGCTTATGTGGAGCACTCCAAAGAAAATACAATTTTTTAAATTATTTTTTTATACAAATCTCATAAATAGTTATGAAATAAACCAAAACATGTTTCTCAGAAGTGTAGCAATGTTTCCACTCTGAGAATGAGAATGGTAAATGACTGTAATAAATTCATGTAACCAAATGATGGGAATTAACGGTACATTTACTACAGGTGACATATGTAATGGGGAATTGATTAAAACAAATAATCTAAGGGCAAATAACTCACACAATGAAACAATGAATGCACAATAATTGGCGGGAGACAGCGGATACTCGCCTATGTCTTTGCCCCATACCCCTGCCCTTCTTGCCTCAACATTTTAAATTATTCTCAAGACACTATCTTCACACATTTTAGATGCTTTTCACTGACAGCTGCAAATAATCAGCAAGGCCTATTGCCATGCAAGCTGTCCAAATTCTGGGGTTCCCAAATAGGCATAGACCTACAAGCTTGTGTATAGACAGGAGTAATTATATTTATTTGCATTTACTTCCCTATTGGACACAACACTATGCCATTAATCTCCTGTTCCATTTGTTTTAATTATCAATTTTCTTTCCTTTTCCAGAAGCCAAAGGCAGAATCCTAGTCATATTAGCAACCTATCCTATTTGTTGCATCTTTAGATTCCCCCTCTTTCTACGTAAGTTCCTGAAATAGATTTTCATCTCTGTCACATATGGAACTGCTATCACGTGCGCTGTTTAAAATGGTGTTTTCCCACAAGTTATTTTGGCCATTATTTGAAAATTGTTTTATTGTCTGGTTCATTACATGAGTTGCATGTTCTGATGCATTAACATAATCTACAGTTGAAGTCGGAAGTTTGCATACACCGTAGCCAAATACATTTAAACTCATGTTTTTCACAATTACTGACATTAAATCCTAGCAGTAATTCAAAGTCTTAGGTCAGTTAGGATCACCACTTTATTTTAACAATGTGAAATGTCAGAATAATTGTGGAGAGTGATTTATTTCAGCTTTTATTTCTTTCATCACATTCCCAGTGGGTCAGAAGTTTACATACACTCAATTTGTTTTTGGTAGCATTGTCTTTAAATTGTCTGATTTGTGTCAAACGTTTCAGGTAGCCTTCCACAACCTTCCCACAATAAGTTGCTGAATTTTGTCCCATTCCTCCTGACAGAGCTGGTGTAACTGAGTCAGGTTTGTAGGCCTTCTTGCTCGCACGTGCTTTTTCAGATCTGCCCACAAATGTTCTATTGAGGTCAGGACTTTGTTATGGCCACTCCAATACCTTGACTTTGTTGTCCTTAAGCCATTTCGCCACAACTTTGGAAGTATACTTGGGGTCACTATCCATTTGGAAGACCCATTTGCGACCAAGCTTTAACTTCCTGACTGACGACTTGATGTTGCTTCAATATATCCACATACTTTTCCTCCTTCATGATGACATCTATTTTGTGAAGTGCACCAGTCCCTCCTGCAGCAAAGCACCCCCACAACATGATGCTGCCACCCCTGTGCTTCACGGTTGGGATAGTGGTCTTCGGCTTGCAAGCCTCCCCCTTTTTCCTCCAAACAAAACGATGGTCATTCTGACCAAACAGTTCTATTTTTGTTTCATCAGACTCGAGGACATTTCTCCAAAAAGTACAATCTTTGTCCCCATGTGCAGTTGCAAACCGTAGTCTGGCTTTTTTATGGCGGATTTGGAGCAGTGGCCTCTTCCTTGCTGAGCGGCCTTTCAGGTTATGTCGATATAGGACTCGTTTTACTGTGGATACAGATACTTTTATACCAGTTTCCTCCAGCATCTTCACAAGGTCCTTTGCTGTAGTTCTGGGATTGATTTTCCACTTTTTGCACTAAAGTACATTCATCTCTAGGAGACAGAACGCATCTCCTCCTGAGCGGTATGACGGCTGCGTGGTCCTATGGTGTTTATACTTGCATACTATTATGACGGCTGTGTGGTCCCATGGTGTTTATACTTGTACAGATGAACGTGGTACCTTAAGGCGTTTGGAAATTGCTCCCAAGGATGAATCAAACTTGTGGAGGTCTACAATTTTTTTCTGAGGTCTTGGCTGATTTCTTTTGATTTTCCCATGATGTCAAGCAAAGAGGCACTGGGTTTGAAGGTAGGCCTTGAAATACACCCACATGTACACCTCCAATTGACTCAAATGATGTCAATTCGCCTATCAGAAGCTGCTAAAGCCATGATATCATTTTCTGGAATTTTCCAATCTGTTTAAAGGCACAGTCAACTTAGTGTATGTAAACGTCTGACCCACTGGAATTGTGATACAGTGAATTATAAGTGAAATAATCTGTCTGTAAACAATTGTTGGAAAAATGACTTGTGTCATGCACAAAGTAGATGTCCTCACCGACTTGCCAAAACTATAATTGGTCAACAAGAAATTTGTGGAGTGGTTGATAAAACGAGTTTAATGACTCAACCTAAGTGTTTGTAAACTTTCGACTTCAACTGTATATACACACCTGTTCTGAAAGGCCCCAGAGTCTGTAACATCACTAAGCAAGGGGCACCACGCGGCACCATGAAGACCAGGGAGCTCTCCAAACAGTTGTGGAGAAGTACAGATCAGGGTTGGGTTATAAAAAAAGTATACGAAACTTTGACCATCCCACAGAGCAGCATTAAAAAAATGGAAAGAATATGGCACCACAACAAACCTGCCAAGAGAGGGCCGCCCACCGAAACTCACGGACCAGGCAAGTAGGGCATTAATCTGAGGCAACAAAGAGACTAAAGATTACCCTGAAGGAGCTGCAAAGCTCCACAGCAGAGATTGGAGTATCTGTGCATAGGACCAATAAGCTGTACACTCCACAGAGCTGGGCTTTTTAATTTAATTTTTACCTTAAATTTTACCTTTATTTAACTCGGCAAGTCAGATAAGAACAAAATCTTATTTTCAATGACAGCCTAGGAACAGTGGGTTAACTGCCTGTTCAGGGGCAGAACGACAGATTTGTACCTTGTCAGCTCAGGGATTTGAACATGCAACCTTTCGGTTACTAGTCCAACACTCTAACCACTAGGCTACCCTGCCGCTTTATGGAAGAGTCGCCAAAATAAAGCCATTGCTTAAAGAAAAAAAAGCAAACACATTTGGTGTTTGCCAAAATGAATGTGGGAGATTCCCCAAATATATGGAAGAAGGACTCTCTTCAGATGAGAAAAAAATGTAGCTTTTTGGCCATCAAGGAAAACGCTATGTCTGGCGCAAACTCAACACCTCTCATTCCCCCGAGAACACCATCCCCACAGTGAAGCATGGTGGTGGCAGCATCATGCTGTAGGGATGTTTTTCCATCGGCAAGGGCCTGGGAAACTGGTCAGAATTGAAGGAATGATGGATGGCACTAAATACAGGGAAATTCTTGAGGGAAACCTGTTTCAGTCTTCCAGAGATTTGAGACTGGGACGTAGGTTCACTTTCCAGCAGGACAATGACCCTAAGCATACTGGTAAAGCACCACTTGAGTGGTTTTAAGGGGAAACATTTAAATGGCTTGGAATGGCCTAGTCAAAGCCCAGACCTCAATCCAATTGAGAATCTGTGGTATGACTTAAAGATTGCTGTACACCAGCGGAACCCACCCTTGATAAATGGGCAAAAAATCCAGTGGCTAGATGTGCCAAGCTTATAGAGACAAACCCCAAGAGACTTGCAGCTGTAATTGCTGCAAAAGGTGGCTCTACAAAGTATTGGCTTTGGGGGGGGGGTGAATAGTTATGCAGGCACAAGTTTTCTGTTTTTTTGTCTAATTTCTTCTTACTAGTGGTAGGCATGTTGTGTAAATCAAAATGATACAACCTCCCCCCCTCCCAAATATATTTTAATTCCAGGTTGTAAGGCAACAAAGTAGGAAAAATGTGAAGGGGGGTGAATACTTTTGCAAGCCACAGTACGTCAACCTCATTTACCTTGTACCCCTGCACATCGACTCGGTACTGGGTGCCCCGTGTATATAGCCAAGTTATTACTCATTGTGTATTTATTCCCCGTGTCATTATCTTTCTATCATTTTTCTCTCTGCATTGTTTGGAAGGACCCGTAAGTAAGCATGTCACTGTTAGTCTAAACAGGTGTTTGTAAACAACTGGTGAAGACTAACAGTGACCTGCTTACTTACAGGCACACAAACAAAATAACCCTGCCTGCTTCTGCAGATACTGATGTCATCCAGCTGAGGTTGTAAATCAAAGGGATATGGGACTACAAGCATCTCACACTTTCCCTTGGAGAGGAGTTTGATGTTTGCTGTTAACACACCCAGTCTCTCTTTCTGAACCTTTAACACTATAGTTTAACTTTAACGCTAGACCACCGGGGAAAGACTCAGTGATGTGGGCTGTGCAGATGATTAGGGGCTGTACAGTCAGTGAGCTGGTTTGGACAGGTGGGCACACAGAACAGAGGCTGCTTGGTTCTCACTAATGTCCGTAAATTAGAAATGCAATGGTGCAAAGCAATCTGTGTAGACAGAATATTATGTATAGTATGTACTGTGGTCTAGCCTAATAAATATTAATTCTAAGTATTTGGTGGAATGCAGATTGGCAGCTCTTGGTCTGCCTCTGCCC
The DNA here is from genome assembly GCF_036934945.1 of Oncorhynchus masou masou. Classification (NCBI taxonomy): domain Eukaryota; kingdom Metazoa; phylum Chordata; class Actinopteri; order Salmoniformes; family Salmonidae; genus Oncorhynchus; species Oncorhynchus masou. The sequence goes on along the minus strand of NC_088216.1, from coordinate 57,007,151 downwards.
CACAGGCAAGTACACCAACCAAGCAACCTCATGCATAACGCTTAGCAGTCTGCTGGGAGTCACTGGGTAGTTGATGCTCTCTCTTATTCATAATATTATGAATAATTAGTGAAGGAATCACTGGCACATGGCCATGAATACTGCGCATCAATTATGAACCTTACAGATGATGTAGGCTCAAGCTTAATAAGGCTTTCCTGCTGATTGAGTTATCTGAAATCCATTTATCAAATTTACATTTTAGTCATTTAGAAGACACTCTTATCCAGAGCGACTTACAGTGCATTCATCTTAAGACAGTAAGGTGGGACAGCCACATATCACAGTCATAGTTGTACATTTTCCTCAATAAAGTAGCTATCAGCAAGGTCAGGGGGGGAAAAGTCAAGTGCGAGTGTCAGTTCACGAAGGGATCGGTATTTGGACCGATTAATAAAATGCATATTGGATTAAATGTCAAAGGCAATCAATAAAACTCAGTTATGGGCTGTAGCTACATATTGCATTGCAGTATGGTCTGGTCATGTTTTGAAAACGAAACTGTACTGTTTTTATTCTTAATGAAAAACCATGAAATGTCAGTCTCATGTTTTTCAGTAACGTGTACATGTGGTGTGTTTTGAAGCCAGACAGGGAGCTGGACAGAGATTTCAGGCAGCAACATCAAATGGAACTAGGTTTAAGAAAAATAAGAAGGCCACCAGTGTTTGTAGTCAAGCAGAACGAGCGTGGAGGAGACAATCTGGCTCAGCACGATACCAGGACAATCATTAATGACCCCCTCCTACCCAAACATGCATACACGCATATACACGGACACACACAACACAACCCTTGCACACAGGCAGAAACACACACACAAACACATGAACACACAGGATTGGACATTAATGCAAGATTTATCTTATCTTTCTCAGACAGGTTATGTCTCCTTTCAATATAACATGAGCTGCTTTCAAATGGCTTGCTTGCTGTTGATAATGCCTGTTTTGACTGATAGACCATATTCAGACATTTTAGTTTAATAGGTGGTGATTAAAATCCCCATTTAATGATAAACCCCAAAATAGTTCCTCAACCAATTTATTTTGTCTGTCTCATAGACATTGAAGATAATTCTAGGAGCAATAGGAAGTTCCCAAAGCCCCACGGATGAAATGGATTAAAGTGATAGTTCACTCAACAATCAAAGTTTGTTTGATCTTCAAGTGGTCTCATGTGACGTGGACTTATCTTGACGTCTGTTGTGTAGATCCAGCTATATGTAAAAAATGAAAAAGTTAGGGACCATTTAAAGGGCAGTGCAAGCCTTCCCTCACTCTCTGAGGCCACTATTTGACGTAGTAGAAAATAGACTTCTGGTGATTGGTGTTTTGGTGGGGGTTGGGTGAGTTGACTGGAACCAGACTGACAGATTCCAAGCAGAGATCCAGGCAGGCTGGAACAGTAGGGGCTGAGCTGAGCTGCAGGTATCGCTTGCATACTGATGCCCTCAGCTTTTCCCTTCATGTGGCCAATCAGAGGCGGGTGTTGGTATACTTCACCCTCATCTTAATTAGTTGAGACACACTAGAGCTGCCTGATATGTTAAGAAACTAGGGGGCACTATTTTCATTTTTGGAAAAATAACGTTCCCAAAGTAAACGGGCTATTTTGTCAAGACAAGATGCTAGAATATGCATATAATTGACAGCTTAGGATAGAAAACACTCTAAAGTTTCCAAAACTGTCTGTGAGTATAACAGAACTGATATTGCAGGTGAAAGCCTGAGAAAAATCCAATCAGGAAGGGACTCTTATTTAGAAAGCTCTGCGTTCCTATGCGTCCCTATTGAGCAGTGAATAAGATATCAACCAGATTCCCTTTTTCATGGCTTCCCTAATGTGTCTAGTGTCACAATACATAGTTTCAGGCTTTTATTTTGAAAAATGAGCCTGAACGACAACATTGCGTCAGTGGTCAGCTGGAGGCTCTCAGAGTGTTTTGTGCGTAAAAGACAAATGCGGCCATTGTTTCTCTCTTTCCTACTAAGAATATATTATCAAATTAATATATTAATATTAATATATTATCAAATAGATATCTGAAAATCACCTTGAGGATTGATTATAAAAAACATTTGCCATGTTTCTGTCTATATTATGGATGTCACGTTCTGACCTTTATTTCCTTTGTTTTGTCATTATTTAGTATGGTCAGGGCGTGAGTTGGGGTGGGCAGTCTATGTTTGTTTTTCTATGATTTGGGTATTTCTATGTTTCGGCCTAGTATGGTTCTCAATCAGAGGCAGGTGTCATTAGTTGTCTCTGATTGAGAATCATACTTAGGTAGCCTGGGTTTCACTGTGTGTTTGTTCCTGTCTCTGTGTTTGCACCAGATAGGGCTGTTTAGGTTTTCGCACGTTTATTGTTAGTCTATTCATGTATAGTTTTTCTTTATTAAAGAACCATGAATAGAAACCACGCTGCATTTTGGTCCGCCTCTCCTTCAACTCAAGAGAACCGTTACAATGGATCTAATTTTGAATATTTTTCGGCGTTGTCGTGACTGCAGTTTCCGGTGGATTTCTCAACCAAACGTGAAGGACAAACGGAGGTATTTCGGCTATAAAAATAATCTTTATGGGACAAAATGAACATTTGCTGTCTAACTGGGAATCTTGTGAGTGAAAACATCCGAAGCTCATCAAAGGTAAATGATTTAATTTGATTGCTTTTCTGATTTTCGTGGCCAAGCTGCCTGCTGCTAGCTAGGCATAATGCTATGCCAGGCTATCGATAAACTTACACAAATGCTTATCTTGCTTTGGCTGTAAAGCATCATTTCAAAATCTGAGATGACAGGGTGATCAACAAAAGGCTAAGCTGTGTTTCAATATATTTCACTTGTGATTTCATGAATATTAATATTTTCTAGTAATATTTTTTTGTCTGTGGTGTTATGCTAATTAATGATGACAATTCTCCCGGATCCGGGAGAATTGTCGAATTGTAGATGAGCCAAGAGGAGACTGAGCAAACAGACAGCATCATGGCAGTGCAGCTGTAAACTACAGTGGCATTGAGCATCACATCAGTGATTGCTGTCATAAACTCAGCTCATAAAGCCATATTTGTATGGTTTGGGTTAGGCCAATAAGATTGGGGCAGTGACCGAGCAGCTCAATGTGGACCTCTGCCTGGCTGAACAGAGTCTAATTGTGCTGTTTTCATTTCCGATAGTTCTGTGCAGTGTATAGCAGAGGCAAGGGACAGCCATGCATGAGTTGCTAGGCACCAGAGAAGTCATGCTGCTCATGGCATATCCTTCCACAGAGAGCTGGGCTGCTGTGGAAACTCAGAAATATCCACAGAGGGACAAAAGATCAGGGGAAAAACAGAGTTGGGGCTTATTTGTATCTAGACTAAATAGATAGTGAGACCACGGTGAAAGACAGGACACGTGAGTGCATGCATATTTGAGACAATGCCAGTCAAACGTTTGGACACACACTCATTCAATGGCTTTTCTTTAGTTTTACTATTTTCTACATTGTGGAATAATAGTGAAAACATCAAAACTATGAAATAACACATGGAATCATGTAGTAACCAAAAAAGTGTTAAACAAATCAAAATATATATAATTTTATCTTTTAGATTCTTCAAAGTAGCCAGTCTTTGTCTTGATGACAACTTTGCACACTTGGCATTCTCTCAACCAGCTTCACTTGGAATGCTTTTCCAACAGTCTTGAAAAGTTCCCATATGTGACCCGATTCAGGAAACTAGGTGTATGTCACAACTTCACAGGAGAGCCATTTGAATATAAAAAATATTTTTGGGGGGCAGAAATGCCTTCTCGAACATGTGAACTTTCATGTACCTTAATAACAAACTTGTATGCCATCTGTAAATACAAATAAAATTGTTAAGTTACGAGCCTTGTTGGTTAAGCCACAGAAAGTGAGCAACCTTACCACTAGCCATGATTGGCTGAGATAATGAGTGGGTTGGACATGCCGAGAGAGGAGTTTGGATTGGTCTGCCATATTTAAGGCTTCTGTCTATTTGAGCTCATCAGTCTGTGTTGGTAATCCTGATGAACGCAGCTTCTTTTAAATTTATTGTTTAGTGGAACTGCATAAGTGTTGCTCTCGACTTTATGGAAGATCAAGTTTGGAAATCAGTGGAATTAGAGTATGATAGCTAAAAAGATGGAGAAAACACCTGTCTCCGGATTACATCTTCAAACTAAGGGCAACCGTGGTATGGCATTCCTGATAGTGAGGCACGTCCATCATGCATGATGATGTATACAGGTAAGATAGCTAGCTACATTTTCAGATATTACATGTTTCTAATTTTGACAAAGTGGTTTCATTTCAAGCTAAAGTGTACTGTTAGCTAGCTAACATTAGCTAGCTGGCTCCCTAGCTGACGTTATTATTAGTTTCCCAAAGCTGTTTGTTTTTCTAGTTAGAGCCTAATGTTAGCTAGCTAACATTGCACCTGGTTGGTTAGCTCCCAGCACTGTGGCAATGTTGGCACTTTGTTCATTGTTGTTTAACTAGCTAAAGTTAGCTGGCTGATCTTAAACGTTGTTTACCTAGCTAGGTTGATTGTTTACCTCGCTTGCTATATGTCTTAACTTCTTCGATTATAGGGGGCGCTCTTAATTTTTGGATAAAAAAACGTTCCCATTTTAAACGAGATTTTGTCACGAAAAGATGCTTGACTATGCATATAATTGACAGCTTTCGAAAGAAAACACTCTGACGTTTCCAAAACTGCAAAGATATTGTCTGTGAGTGCCCCAGGACTAATGCTACAGGCGAAACCAAGATGAAATTTCATACAGGAAATGCCCAGATTTTGAATGCGCTGTGTTCCAATGTCTCCTTATATGGCTGTGAATGCGCCAGGAATGAGCCTACACACTTTCTGTCGTTTCCCCAAGGTGTCTGCAGCATTGTGACGTATTTGTAGGCATATCATTGGAAGATTGACTATAAGAGACTACATTTACCAGATGTCCTCTTGGTGTCCTCCGTCAAAATTATTGTGCAATCTCCAGCTGCGTCCACTTTTCCATTAGGTTCAGAGGAGAAAGGCTACTGCCACAAATTATTTATCATCGAATAGATATGTGAAAAACACCTTGAGGATTGATTCTAAACAACGTTTGCCATGTTTCTGTCGATATTATGGAGTTAATTTGGAAAAGTTCAGCGTTGTAATGACTGAATTTTTGGGGTTTTTTTCTTAGCCAAAGGTGATGAACAAAACGGAGAGATTTCTCCTACACAAATAATCTTTTTGGAAAAACTGAACATTTGCTATCTAACTGAGTCTCCTCATTGAAAACATCCGAAGTTCTTCAAAGATAAATGATTTTATTTGAATGCTTTTCTTGTTTTTGTGAAAATGTTGCCTTCTGAATGCTAGGCTTAATGCTATGCTAGCTATCAATACTCTTACACAAATGCTTGTGTAGCTATGGTTGAAAAGCATATTTTGAAAATCTGAGATGACAGTGTTGTTAACAAAAGGCTAAGCTTGTAAGCCAATATATTTATTTCATTTACGATTTTCATGAATAGTTAACGTTGCTTGAGGCTATGATTACGCTCCTGGATACGGGATTGCTCGACGCTAGAGGTTAAGCTAAATTGTACTGTTCGCGAGCTAGCTAACATTAGCTGGCTGGCTCCCTAGTTTACAAGTTGATCAACTATCAAAGTGGAATTACTTTCCCATTGTTCCTCAATGCAGTGTATGATACACCATTTTGAGTCTCTACTTTATCCAATGTAAGAAACACCATTTTGCTACATAAAACCTAATCCAGGTGGTGAGTCACATATGCTGAGCACTTGTTGGCTGAGGTCAGGTGATTGTGGAGGCCAGGTCATCTGATGCAGCATTCCATCACTCTCCTTCTTGGTCAAATAGCCCTCACACAGCCTAGAGGTGTGTTGGGTCATTGTCCTGTTGAAAAACAAATGATACTCCCACTAAGCGCAAACCACATGGGATGGCGTATAACTGCGGAATGGTGTTGGCCATGCTGGTTAAGTATGCCTTGAATTCTAAATAAATCGCTGACAATGTCACCAGCAGAGCACCATCACACCTCCTCCACCATGCTTCACGGTGGGAACCACACATGCAGAGATTATGCGTTCACCTACTCTACATCTCACAAAGACACAGCGGTTGGAACCAAAAATTTCGAATTTTTTTACAAATTTGGACAGGTTTCCACCGTTCTAATGTACATTGCTCGTGTTATTTGGCCCAAGCAAGTCCCTTCTTATTATTGGTGTCCTTTAGTAGTGGGTTCTTTGCAGCAATTCGGCCTGATTTACACAGTCTCCTCTGAACAGTTGATGTTGATGTGTCTCTGTGTAGCATTTATTTGGGCTGCAATTTCTGAGGCTGTTAACTCTAACTTATCCTCTGCACCAGAGAACTCGGCATCTTCCTTTCCTGTGGCGGTCCTCACGAGAGCCTGTTTCATCATAGCACTTGATGGTTTTTGTGAGTGCAATTTTCCGGATTGACTGACCTTCATGTCTTAAAGTAATGATGGACTGTCGGTTCTCTTTGCTTATTTGAGCTGTTCTTGCCATGATATGGACTTGGTTTTTCACCGACTAGAGCTATCTTCTGTATAACACCCCTGTCACAACACAACTGATTGGCTCAAATGCATTAAAAGGAATTAAATTCCACAAATTAACTTAACAAGGCACACCTGTTAATTGAAATGCATTCCAGGTGACTACCTCATGAAGCTGGTGGAGAGAATGCCAAGAGTGTGAAAAGCAGTCAAAGGCAAAGGGTGGCTACTTTGAAGAATCTAAAATATACTTTTTTGGTTACTACGTTATTCCATATGTGTTATTTCATAGTTTTAATGGTTTCACTATTATTCTACAACGTAAAACATAGTAAAAATAAAGAAAAACCCTGGAATGAGTAGGTGTCCAAACTTTTGACTGGTACTGTATATACAGTACTTGTTGTGCCCAGGGTTTATTTACGAAGTGAGGGTCTTTAACAAGGACACTGTCAAAGCTAATTGGTTGAACATTTTTATGGTTGTTTGTTTGGGTTAATGGAGTCCAAAGGAAGCCATCGTGGCCCTCATAAAGAAGTGTGTGTAATCAAAATGTCACACTTCATTGTTGCCAACACACAGATCTTCTGTGTGTGTGTGTGTGTGTGTGTGTGTGTGTGTGTGGACAGACAACTACACACAGCCAAAGACTCTGCGGCTACAGACTTCTAGACGGCTGCTTTACACTGAAGCCCTATGAGTGTGAGTACAGTGGTTCAGGCAGTCTTGGCGAAGGCATTGAGGTGGCAGAGGAAGATGAGATGCTGAGTCTGGTAAGAACTATGTGGCTGGTGCCTGCTCTTCAAGAACTGTTTGAACTGGTCTACTAGAAGCTCTACTATACAGTAACTGTCTTGGTTAAGCCATAGCATCTGCAGCAGCACAGGCCTGTCTACTGTCAGCATGGCCTTAGGGACCCTGGTGCAAGCTGCCTGCTCTAAAACAGCTGGCCTCAATTACTGAGTCAAATCCCCATTGAATTCACCAGGGCCTGAACTAACTGGATGACACAAAGCCCTCTGAAACACACCCTCTACTCTACTGCCTGCACTGACATTTTAAGGTTTCATAACTACTGTTATGATCACTGTTATCATATTCAAATAGTTAACCTTTAGAATGTGTTAAAGATGTAGCTTACAATCATATTCAAACGTTTGGAGTACAGCACATACTGTACAGGCAGAGGACGAGGAGTACATTTTGCAGCATAAGACTGCACTTTACTCAAACGCTCCAATGTAAAGGCTGGGACTAGCTAGCAAGCTGTAAATCCATCACTGGCCACCCTAAATGGCAGAGAATAATCCATTTATTCATTGATGTGAGGGAAAACAAGGCACAGTCACGTAGCATGCATGGCTTCAGCTGTGCCTCGACCCTATAGGATAATACCGGTAAGGCCTGGCTGGCTTTAAGTCCCTCCTCAGCCCAGAGCTACAGGAACAAGAGCTTTATATGGGGAGATTCTGCACTGTGCTGAACATCAGCTTTGCCAATTAAAATTGAGGTTTCATCCAGAATGAGATTACTTTTCTATCGCCTTTGGATGGTTTGAGATTTCTAAGGAGTAAAATCATTATCGCTTGCATATTATAAGAAGGACATTTATATCCAAAGGCTATTCATTTTAGTGAACCTAAAATGCAGCAAAAGTAGTTTTTGGACAGATTAAAGTGAGAAAAATAGGGTGGAGTAGTTTGAGATCTGTGGAGAAAAACTTGGCAAGAACGGATGTAACTCCATGTGTACTCAACAAGTTCACACGCTCTGAGACAATATAAAAATTTCAATCTGCACACCCAAGCAAACACACAAACAGAGTAGACATGCTCTGGCAAGGCAAGTAGACACACACACACTTGCATGAACACACACACACACAATCCCTTGCTGTCTCACATACAGTTTAAATGTTTGGCTCAGTTTGAAGCTAGGTGGTCTTTAACGGTGTGGTGGTCTCATCTCTTCATGGGAGGGAAACTCACTTGAACTGGTGGTGCTCTCTGGAGCTGCGGATCTTGTTGGAGAAGCGCTCGGCCAGTTTCTCCAGGCTGCGGGAGTACTCCAGCTGGATCTCAGCCTTGCGGCGGAAGAAGTCCTGCAGGTCCTGTAGCAGCTGGATACGAGACTCGGACTGCTGCTCCAGGCATTTGAACTGCTCCACCAGCTGGTTACGGATCTCTATGCATCAAAACACAAAACAGGACGAGTCAATAAGTCATAACAGAGTCATCATCTCCAGAAAATCAGGGCATAGGGCTGGATTCAGTCAACCCTGCCGTGTTTGACATCTTTGTTCAAATGTTCTCCCCCAAAAAGTCTTAGTCTGAAAACATTTATCTGAGAAGAGTTTATGTATAATGAACAAAAATATAAATGCAACATGCAACAATTTCAACTATTTTACAGAGTTACAGTTCATGTAAGGAAATCAGTCAATTGCCATACATTCATTAGGCCCTAATCTGTGGATTTCACATGACTGGGCAGGGGGACCCAGTTGAGAGCCATGCCCACCCACTGGGGAGCCAGGCCCAGCCAATCTGAATGAGTTTTTCCCCACAAAAGGGCTTTATTACAGACAGAAATACTCAGTTTCATCAGCTGTCCGGGTGACGGGTCTCAGATCAGATGATCCCGCACGTGAAAAAGCCGGATGTGGAGGTCCTGGGCTGTCGCGGTTACACACGGTCTGTGGTTGTGAGGACAGTTGGAAGTACTGTCAAATTCTCTAAAACTACGTTGGTGGTGGCTTATGATAGAGAAATTAACATTAAATGCTCTGGTGGACATTCCTGCAGTCGGCATGCCAATTGCTGGCTCCCTAAAAATGTTGACATATGTGACAAATCTGCACATTTATAAGTGGCATGTTTTTGTCCCCAGCACAAGGTGCACCTATGTAAGGATCATACAATAATCACCTTCGTGATATGCCACACCTGTCAGGTGGATGGATTAATTTAGCCAAGAAAAAATGCTCACCAACAGGGATGTAAACAAATTTGTGCACAAAATTTAAGAGAATTAAGCTTCTTTTTTTACATGTTGCTTTTATATTTTCGGTCAGTAGATTTGTTTTACAGCACCCTAAACCATTCTGTGGATTTATTCAAGATAAATTTGTTTTAAAGTGTAAAAGAGACATTTAATACTTTATCTTATTATGGGTTTATCATAATTCTGTTATGATAGTTGCGCCAAGGATTATTTTCCAACCGTGAAATGGGTTACGGAGGGCACTGAAATCTCATCAACATTCACACATTTTCTACTTTTATAAACTGGGCTTGTTCTTTGCCTCGAATCACTACAAGTTGGCTGGAAATAACGGTTTTCACCTTGCACACCTAACAACCATGAAATGTCCTGTCACATATTTCCAAGCATCTCACTGTGTTAACAAAGTGTTTCTCTCTCTAACATCCCTCAGGCAAAGCTGTCAATCAGCACCACACATCATGTCTGAAAGAGTTGGAAGCTTAATGTTGGTCCCTGAGTTTGTATTGTAGCAGTCTTTTCTGTATTCAAACAGACTGTTTCCCCTGGTTCCACCCTGGGCTATTGAATATCTCTTTAGGAAGATGAGAAACGACTGCCTGCTAAATGTAATGTAGCGTAATGGCTCCAGAGCTGAGCTGAGCTAAGATGAGCTGTGTGAGAACGGGCTTCAGGAATTCGAAATGCTGTCAATGGTGCTTAAAACCCTACGAGGGGAACCTGACACTGGCAGTCTCACTGAAGATTCTCGACGCTGGTGGGTACCCAGGAGAGAAACCTGAGTTCATCGGCTTTGTACTGTTGTCACTGAGCCCCAACTCTGCCTCGACTGAAGAACAAAGAATGGCCTATTTAACTGAGAAAAACCCCCAGCAAATCTGAGATGCTTCTTTATGATCTTCATAAAACAGCTACTGTAAACAAATGGAATAAAGGGGAAATATGATTTGAAAGTAATACTGACTAGCTACCGGATTGAAAGGTGGTATCACTAGTCAACAGAAAGGAAAGACCTCGCAGAATCCAAGCTTTTTCATGTGCCATACCATTTGTATCGGCATCAAACAATATTGTGTTCTTTTGGTTTTCTCCACAGAGGTTCCTGGTCCAGTAAGCTTAAATAATATAAATATGGGATGGCGGGGGCAGAGCAGTTTGATGTTAAATAGGACTGGCAGCGTCCCTTTGCCTGGTGCCCAGAAAGGTTTGTGTTCTGTAATACAAGGTGAAGCTCGTTCGCTGCTGCAGGCTTCAAAGTACTGATTGGAGACAGAATGTGAGCGGACAATTTCTTTGCTGAGGCTTAGAGAATAGTTTGAGTCTTGGAATTGTCTGAGGTCAACAGCACAGTGGCTTCAAGTACTCCAGGCAAGGTCAAAACTATAAGAGGTCCCTGTGAAGTAGCTTTGTCATAGGACATTAGACATAACACAGGCCATGGGGGTGACAGTCTGTACGGCAGATGTACTGTTAACTGCACAGCACCACCACAGCAATGACAAAGACCATGTTTCCATGCTGCAGAGGGTGTAATTTGGTCAGCCAAGCCCTTCCCGTGGATATATACAGTCTGTGACTTAGCGAAGGGAAGTTGGCCATTTGTGTTTAGCAACTGGAGCAGTGATCTTGTGCAGGGGATGGTTTCTGTCCCTGTGATGTTGCGCCGCCTGGCCCCAGCCCCAAGCGGCATCCTACAATCTGTGGTTAACCACTGTCCCAGCCCTTCCTTTTACCCATGGGCCTCCCTCGCTCTCCATCAGCCTACATGGGCCTAGGTCTCATATAACCAGCACCAGCCCTGGACATGCCTGGCTCCTACAACAAACACATTCCAACCCCTACTTCCAGGGACTCTGAGCTCTTCCCAGACTGAATGAAGGATTGTTTTCTTCCTTTCTTTCCATTACCTTTTCTCGTTTTCTCTCTCTACATGTAGGCTATCCAGTGGCAAAACAAGAGGAGCCAGGAGAAACGCCCCAGAAAAATCTGACAATGATCCGCATGAATGGCAGGGAGGACTTTTTAAAACACTCTCGTAAAAAATGGCCGACTGTGAACCGGCAGCTGCAATGGTGGATTTGACAGAGTTTGGAAAAATAGGTCACTCGCGCCAGAAGTGTGTCCTCACCTCTTAGAAACCATGAGCAATTGCAGAATTATTCCCCAGTATTCTCGTTTCCTTGCATAGCGCCTTCATTGTGGTTTATTTGAAGTGTCTGAAGCCTTAGTGGTTCTTCTCAATCTGTGAAGAGGAGGAATGCTGCGAATTTAGGCCTGCAGTTACAGATGATGCTTTGCCCTTTTTGAACAGAACCAAAACAAGTCTTGTAGCCAGCATGACATCAGTTCAAATAAACATTTTCAAAATGGACCTTTTAGAAAAAAGAATGTGAATGTTCTGGATTACGTATAAACATCAATGTTTCATGGAATGAAAAGGAATCCATGACAAACGTTTACTGTTTGATTATTGGCTACGGCCCAATTCTTTGAGAGCAATCAAGTTATTAAAAAAAGGAGCTCGTTCGAGGTTATGAGTCCCCCATTTGAAATAAAAATGTGCATTTCAAACAGTGTTTGGTTCACTTGTTCATGCGTTCGTATGGATAACAAGCACTGACTACTCCCAGTGTTGGGGGAGGGAAGATGGAGGTAATTCAACTCCTCAAAATAAACAGGAGCTCCACTAATTAGATCTAGGCCATAAGCACAACCTTTAATTGAAGGGTACAATTTACTTGGCTTTAACGCCATTGTTTGATTAGGCAATGCAGCAATTACATACGGCAGGCGCACAGCATGCCTTCTCTACACATGTTTCCATTTGTGGATGTGTCTGCTCATTGGGGTGGCAACCTCAGAAAAAGAGTACATGATTGAGCGGGAGGGGGGGCAAGGGAGTGAGGGGAAGATGCAGTGGTAGTTAACCACAGGGTCCATCCTTCATCACTACGTCCACGCCCATAAGGAACAACACCAAAGGGATACAAAACCCCTCCTTTTGAGGGCTATACAAAGTCTTTAAATTAGGGGAAGAGGATGGGGAGATGGAAATATCCTGATGAGGAAATTCTACCACAATTACATATGGGGGAGAGAGGCTAGTAACTGAACAACATTGTTTCTACAACAGCTATCCTTTTGTCTATTTGTGCTACTTCATCTGAAAGTTAACCACCATTGACTGTCTCAGTTTGATACAAGAGCAAATATTCTAAATCAGCACAAATACCTAACAGTAAGATCATCAATGATGGATGCACCCCTACTCTAGTAAATGTATTTTGCAAACAAACGTATCAAGACTGCAGAAAATGTGCAATGATGGCGCAATCTATATTGAGCTAATGTTCAATTGTCATGATTCTCTGCAGTGTATATTGATATCAAAGGATTGCATGAATCCAATTCAGTTACTACTGAACATAGAATGCAACTTTTCTGGTAAGCCAAAGTGCTGATATGGTATTACTGGCTCTCCCTGAAAGCTATTGGAGTCACAGGCTTCATTCATTATGCAGTAGAACACGCAGACAGATAGGCCTATGTGTAGAGGCATCAATCCACAACCACTTGTTTATCCCTGAACAGTCTCCTCTGTATTAATGAAACTGTACGTAACGTGAATAAGTCTGCGAAAGAGAATGCTCTCTGTCAGTACAGTATGACTGCTTCTCTGAATGTACGGGTAACTGCCAAAATAAAAGGAAACACTTGAGTAAATGAAGGATACAAAGTATCTTGAATGCAGGTGCTTCCACACAGGTGTGGTTCCTGAGTTAATAAAGCTATTAACATCACATCATGCTTAGGGTCATGTATAAAAATGCCCAGTTGCCCATTATTTTGGCTACCATGGCTAGAGGAAGAGTTCTCAGTGACTTTGAAAGAGGGGTCTCAAAGGAGCATTGGAGTTTAAAGTTTGTGTGTACTTGTTTCCTTATCTTATCAGGACCCCAATGTCCTGACAAGGTAGGAAAAACACTTTTTTTAAACTTTTTTTAACGTCCTGAATTTGTTCAAATGCTATTTTAAGCTTAATGGTTAGGTTTTGGGGTGAAGGTTAGGGCAGGGTTGGGGAAAAGAGTTTTTTTTTTTTTTTTTTTTTTTTAATGGTCAAACATATATACTCCACAAAAATACATTTCTAGAAAATAAAGCACTGTGTGTGTGTTAGTCTCAGTCACCATATGTCAACCCCACTTGAACACTTATGGGAGAACCATCAACAAAACACCAGATTATGGACTTCCTTGTGGCAGAATGGTGTCAAATCCCTCCAATAGAGTTCAAGACACTAGTAGAATCTATGCCAAAGTGAATTGAAGCTGTTCTGGTGGCTTTGCAATGGCCCAACGCCCTATTAAGATACTATGTTAGTGTTTCCTAAATGTTGTCAGTTAAGTATGAAAGCCTGTACTGGTGTTCAATGTACATGCTGGTAAACTCTGTCTAATGTAAAACATGTTCTTCAGCTTATAGATTACCTCCCACCATCGGAAGCAGATAAGCGCTCATGGACCTCAGCTTGGCTTGGCTCTCTTTATGCCTATATCTTACACCAAGTAACTTCTCCAAGAATCATATCTTTAGTTTGGCAGGCATGTCTAAATCACAGCCAAATGCCCTGCTTAATTAATGCATCTACTTAAATCTTTGTGATGAAGTTGCCCAAGTCTGTTACTTTGCATTGTTTTTGTTCCACTCACACATGATATTAACTGCAGTAGTTTGTGTATGGCAAATGTTATCATGCAGGTGTGATCTGCAGTCAGGAGTGGTCCTAGCTCATTAACCAGCCCTGTGAGAGCAGATGGGACAGCAGAGATAAGAAGGGATCACTTTACACTGACCTTGAGACAATACATTATCATAATCACTGCCTAGCCTAAACCCCCACCGCCACCATCATCCCCACCACAAGGCACCTGCTCAATATGATCACTACACGTCTGGGACAACGTCTCAGGACAGGACAAGAATTAAAAAGCCAGCGACCTCTTAGAAAAACACTAGGATGTAGGAGATCCCTGAACTTTGACCTTTGACCGTCATTTGCTGAGAGGCCGTTTTATGGGATCCTGAACAATTCTGCAATTTTTGTGGGGGTTTTTCCCACTGATTTGAACTTTTTTTGTACATAATGTTTCCACCATTTCCTATGAACAAAAAGAGCTTCTGGACATCAGAACAGCGATAATTAACCTTGATTTGGATGAAGATTTCTACTTCAACGAGTCCAAGGCGCAGGAAGTGCTGCTCACCCCGGACCAGGGACTAATTCCTGAGACTTGTAAAATAGACTACGTCGGTGAGTACATAAACCACCTTTGTACATTCGCCAATAGAACGAAGGGTAATCACTGGAGAATAAAACTGGACGAGCTCTGTTCGAGACTACCCTATCAACGGGACCTGAAGAACAGTAATATCCTGTTTCTCTGAGTCGTGGCTGATCATCGACATGGATAATACAGTTCCAGTCAAAAGTTTGGCACACACATACACACCGTTCCTTCTTAATGTGTTTCAGGCAATCAGTTGTGTTGTGACAAGGTAGAGGTGGTATACAGAAGATAGCCCTATTTGGTAAAATATCAAGTTCATATTATGGCAAGAACAGCTCAAATAAGAGAAATGACAGTCCATCATTACATCATTACTTTTACTAGGCGGTGTCAGAGAAAGGCACAAAAAATAGTCTAAGACTCCAGTTACCCAAGTCATAGACTGTTTTCTCTGCTACTGCACGGCAAGCGGTACCGGAGTGCCAAGTCTAGGTCCAAAAGGCTCCTTAACAGATTCTACCCACAAGCCATAAGACAAATGGCCACCCAGACTATTTGCGTTCTAACCCCCCCTCCCCCACCACACTTTTGTTTTTAACCTGCTGCTGCTCGCTGTTTATTATCTATGCATAGTCCCTTTACCCCTACCTACATGCACAAATTACTGTATCTCCGCACGTTGACTCAGTACCGGTACCTCCTGTATATAGCCTCATTATTGTTATGTTATTGTGTTATTTTTATTTTTTTATTTTTAACTCTATTTCCTTAACTGCATTGTTGGTTAAGGGCTTGTAAGTAAGCAATTCACGGTAAGGCCTACACCTATTATATTCGGCGCATTGTGACAAATAACATTTGATTTGATGTGAAGTGTTGGTCCCATGAGCTGAAATAAAAGTTCCCCAAAATGTTCCATATGCACAAAAAGCTTATTTCTCTCAATTGTTGGGTAAAGATTTGTTTACACCCGTTAGTGAGCATTTCTCCATCCATCTGACAGATGTGGCATGTCAAGAATCTTGTGCTGGGGACAAAAAAAGGCCACTCTAAAATGTGCAGTTTTGTCACACAACACAATGCCACAGATGTCTCTAGTTTTGAGGGAGCATGCAGTTGGCATGCTGACTGCAGGGATGTCCACCAGAGCTGTTGCCACAGAGTTGAATGTTAATTTCTCTACCATAAGCCATCTCCAACATTGTTTAAGAGAATTTAAGGCCTCACAACCGCAGACCACATGTAACCACGCCAGACTAGGACATCCACTTCAGTCTTCTTCACCTGCGGGATCATCTGAGACCAGCCACCCGGACAGTTGATGAAACTGAGGAGTATTTATATCTGTAATAAAGCCCTTTTGTGGGGGAAAAACTCATTCAGATTGGATGGGCCTGGCTCCCCAGTGGGTGGGCCTATGCCCTCCAGGCCCACCCATTGCTGTGCCCCTGCCAGTCATGGGAAAACGAAGTTAAACTAAAGGGGAGAGGTGTGTGTCTTTGCACCATCTCTAATATTAAGGTAGTCTCGAGGTCCTGTTCGCCTGAGTTAGAACACTTCATGTTAGGCTGTAGACCATACTATTCACAGAGTTTTTATCTATATTTTTTTGTAGCTGTCTATTTACCACCACATTCCGATGCAAGCACTAAGACCACACTCAACGAGCTGTATAGGGCCATTAGCAATCTAGAAAATACTCATCCAGTGGCGCCACTTGATTTTGGACGACGGTGATCTTAATGCAGAGAAACTGAAATCTGTCTTAACTCATTTCTAATAGCATGTCACCTTTTGCAAGTAGAGGCTAAAATAAATCTCTACATCACCTTTACTCTACACACAGAAACTCATACAAAGCTCTCCCTCTCTCTCCATTTGGCAACTCTGACCATAAGATTATCCTCCTGATTCCTGCTCGCAAGCAAAAACTCAAACAGGAAGTATCAGTGAAGTGGTCTGATGAAGCAGATGCTAAGCTACAGGACTGTTTCACTAGCACAGACTGGAATATGTTCTGGGATTCATCCGATGGCATTGAGATGTTCACCACATCAGTCACCGGCTTCATTAACAAGTGCATCGACAATGTCATCCCCACATTGACCGTATGCACCTATCCCAACCAGAATCCATAGGTTAATGGCAAAATCCGCACTGAGCTAAAGGCTAGAGCAGAACACTAATCCGGACGCATATAAGACATTTTTCTTCGCCCTCAGATGAACCATCAAACAGGCAAAGCGTCAATACAGGACTAAGATCGAATTCTACTTCACCGGCTCTGCTGCTCGTCGGCTTGCAAACTATCACAGATTACAAAGGGAAACCCAGCCAAAAGCTGCCCAGTGACGCGAGCTGCCCGGACAACCTAAATGTATTCTATGCTCGCTTCGAGGAAAGCCACACTGACCATGCATGGGAACACCAGCTGTTCCAAACGACTGTGTGATCACGCTCTCCGTAGCCAATGTGAGTTAGACCTTTAAACAGGTTTACATTCAGAATTCAGAACAATTTCTATTGCACTCCACACTGCCCTTTCCCACGTAGAGAAGAGGAACACCTATGTCAAAATGCTATTCATTAACTACAGCTCAGTGTTCAACACCATAATGCCCTCCAAGCACATCACTAAGCTAAGAACCCTGGGACTGAACAGATCCCTCAACACCTCCGTCTGCAACTGGATCCTGGACTTCCTGATGGGCCACCCCCAGGTGGTGAGGGTAGGCAACAACACATCATCCACGCTGACCCTCAACACTGGGGCCCGTCAGGGGGGCGTGCTTAGTGGCCGCGCACGACTCCAATACCATCATTATGTTTGCCAACGACACCATGGTGGTAGGCCTGATCACCGGCGACGATGAGACAGCCTGTAGTGAGGATGTCAGAGACCTGGCAGTGTGGTGCCAGGACAACAACCTCTCCCTCAACGTCAGCAATACAAAGGATCTGATCGTGGACTACAGGAAACAAAAGTCCGAGCATGGCCCCATTCACATTGACGGGGATGTAGTGGAGCAGGTTAAGAGCTTTAAATTGCTTGGTGTCCACATCACTAAGGCTCTATCATGTCCCACACACACCAACACATTCGTAAATAGGGCACGACAACGCCTCTTCCTCCTCAGGAGGCTGAAAAGATTTGGTATGGGCCCTCAGATCCTTAAGTTATACAGCTGCATCACTGAAAGCATCTTGACTGCATCACCGCTTGGTATGGCAACTGCTTGACATCTTACCACAAGGTGCTACAGAGGGTAATGTATATGACCCAGTACATCACTGAGCCCGAGCTCCCTGCCATCCAGGACCTCTATACCAGGCAGTCAGAGGAAGGCCGTAACAATTGTAAAACTCCAGCCACCCAAGTCATAGTCATAGACTGTTATCTCTGTTACCGAATGGCAAGTTTTACCGATGCACCAAGTCTGGAACCAACAGGACCCTGAACAGCTTCTAACCCCAAGCCATAAGACTGCTAAGTAGCTACCTGCATTGACCCTTCTTTAACTCATTACATACTACTACTGTTTATTATCTGTCACTTTATTCCTAGTTATATGTACACATCCACCTAAATTACCTCGTACCCCTGCACATCGACTCGGTACTGGTACCCTGTTATCGTTACTCATTGTGTATTTATTATTTAAGTGTTTTACTTTCCTATTATTTCTCTGCATTGTTGCAATGTTGGAAAGGGCTCTCATAAGTAAGCATTTCAGTGTTGATCTACACCTGTTGTTTACTAAGCGTGTGACGAATAACATTTGATTTGAGCCGGCCAGAGAGCAGTGGGCCAGGGGACACAGAATGAAAATAAGTAGTTAGCCCAGACCAGGCCAGGCCCAGGTTAGAGAGTGGACCTACTTTACTCCATGTTTTAACTCCCCTCAAGTTATAAAATCACACTTATCCGAGATGTTTTTATCTTCCTCTGTGGTTCCCTACAGAAAATCTGGAAAATGGCCCACAGCTGCAGTGTGGAAGCGCAGAACAAGGCACCATATTGGTCAGGAATTTAACCAAGGCTTTATCGAGGGTAAATGCAATTAACATATTTTCGTTTCACAACTGAAAGAATCGTGGCTTCTGAAAGTCTCTAGTGTGAGTATACAGAATCTGTCTCTCTCAATACAAAATCTATCTATCTATCTATCTCAGTAATAAAGACATCAAACATCAGAGGGTATGTAATTAAAAGTTGGAGACTTATCTCCCTCACCAACTTTAAACATCTGCTATCTGAGCAGCTAACCGATCGCTGCAGCTGAACATAGTCCATCGGTAAATAGCCCACCCATTTTACCTTCCTCATCCCCATGATGTTTTTATTTATTTACTTTTCTGCTCTTTTGCACACCCGTGTCTCTACCTGCACATGACCATCTGATCATTTATCACTCCAGTGTTAATCTGCTAAATTGTAATTATTCGCCTACCTCCTCATGCCTTTTGCACACAATGTATATAGACTTTTTTTCTACTGTGTTATTGACTTGTTTATTGTTTACTCAATGTGTAACTCTGTTGTCTGTTCACACTGCTATGCTTTATCTTGGCCAGGTCGCAGTTGTAAATGAGAACTTGTTCTCAACTAGCCTACCTGGTTAAATAAAGGTGAAATAAAAAATTAAAATAAAATTATCCTATGCTCAACCTCTTCTTCCTAGAAGTCATTCCAGGACAATGCACCGATGCAGAAGTTTTGTGCAAGATTACATAACGACGACTCCAGGCAATTAAGTTGAAACTGAATCGGGGAAAGCCCAAAAGGTATGCTTGTCATCGGCAAGGACTGGGGAGTTTTTCAGGATAAAAAGAAACAAAATAGAGCTAAGCAAGTCCAGAGAAACTTGGTTCAGTCTGCTTTCCAACAGATACAAAGACAAAAACACAAGGCCAAATATACACTGGAGTTGCTTACCAAGACAATGTATGTTCAAGTGGCCTAGCTACAGTTTTGACTTAAATCCACTTAGAAATCTATAGCAAGACTTGAAAATGGCTGTCTAGCAATGATCAACAACCAACATGACAGAGCTTGGAGAATTTTAAAAAGAATAATGTGCAAATATTTTACAATGCAGGTGTGCAAACCTCTTAGACTTACCTAGGAAGACTCACAGCTGTAATCACAGCTAAAGGTGATTTTCACGTATTGACTCAGGTGTGTGTGAATACTATGCAAAATTGATATTTCTTTACAATTTTAAATCAATTTGCAAACATTTCTAAAAACATGTTTTGTCTTTGTCATAATGGGGTATTGTGTGTAAATGGGTGGGGAAAAATCTAGTTAATCAATTTTGAATTCAGGGTGTTACACAGCAAAATATGGTATAAGTCAAGGGGTATGAATACTTTCTGAAGGCACTGTAAACCTGCTCAACCTCGTCTTCCAGCTCTCCACGGAACAGTGCACAAATGTGAGGAAATGTAAACGTGTGTGTGTGTTTCCTGCATAGCATCCTCGGGGTGGCTTGGCTGTGGAGAGAGGCACAGTAAGCCAGCCTGTGCAACCAGAGTGCAGTGGAGCAGACTGCTTTAGCCTGATAGCCCGGGTAATTTTATCTCACAAAGGCCACTTACAGCCAGACAGACAGCAGCAGCCATTCCCCATCAACCCCATGCCACACACAAGATGCAGCATTAAACATGGTTCGTTTCACCTCAGGGCACTACAGCCCCCCATTGTCACCTCAAACACTGAGGCCTGTTATGGTGAGTGGAGAACATCAACACATCCGATATGAATATGAATGAGTCAGAGCGTTGTGGGGTAAAGGGAAACACGAGGTTCATGGGTTTGTGTAACATCTGGGTTGTAACATCTGGGTTTGTGTAACATCTGTGTGTGCCGCATAAAAATAAACAGCCTCAGAAGGAATTGGCCTCCTTGGCAACAATATCCCTGTTGGATTACACATTACACACACACAAGCGAGAGCACGCACACACAACATATACGTACATGTACGCAGCAGACAAAAGCGTCTGCCTGAAAGCCAAATTCACTCACCTAATCCCCTACACAGCTTTTCTGGCCTATCTACTGCAGAGCTTACCGTCCCCTTAAAGCTCTCTACATTAGGTGCCAAATGCTCGTGAAAATCAGCCTGGAGTAGACTCTCACACTGCACATGCCCAATGACAGTAGCCTAACCTCATCATCGCACCCAAATGGAAGGCTGCCTTATCCTCTTCTAGGACGTTTTCCATTGCTGACTGTTTTTTCAGACCTGGCCTTTGGGTGGGTGTGGTAGGCATGGCATCCTTCTCTGTGCAACCCTCTCATCCAGGCTCAGTTTTCCACTCTTCCTCTGTCACTGATCCCTGCTGTAGGGCTCTGTATCAGTCCATCTCTCCCTGGTCTGTCAGTTTGTCTGACTGCCTGCTCTGTTTGCCTGCCTGCTCTGTCAGCCTGTTTATCATGTATCCCAGGTCATTACCATCTGGTTTATGGTCACTTCCTTTTCAGGAACTCCTGTTGAAATTAGATCAATACAGTTCAACCCAGGCAGGGATACATTTTCCCACTGAATGGAATAAACGTTTGTCACATGCTGATAGATGAAGTAGCCACGAAGTAGCCGTGTTCTTGCATGATATGGAGTAGATCTGCCAATCGTGGTAGGTAGCCCAGTGGTTAGAAAGGCGAGCCAGCAGCCAGTTCGAATCCAGGGTTCGACAGAACAAATCTGGTGGGAAGTGGACTGGCAACTGGGGGGTTGCTGGTATCAAATCCTAGTTGCCATTGCCTACCTACTGTAGTGACCTTGTGCCCTTGAGCAAGGCACTTAACCCCCCCCCCCCCGGGCACCCAGTGTGGCAGCCCCCTGCACCTCTCCAAAACCTGTATACGGTATGTACTGTATATCTATGTGTATGTCTGTATTTTGAGGGAGAATGGGTTAAAATGTCCAATTTCAGGTGGACCTTGATCAATCATAATACTATGAAGATTACTTTAGGGGGTATTATTTGATCGGCAAAATATCTGATTCCCTTTCAATTGCCAATTAATTTTCAAATCTCGATTTCTTCAAACAGTCACCTGTCAAGTGGAGTGCTGTGGTGTATACTAAAAGGAAGGAAATGTGACAGCTTCTCATCACAGGTCCGGAGGTTCAGACAGACCACTTCACAGTGAGAGATGAAAAACAGTCACCCACTCTCTCTTGCTCTCATCCTTCCTCACCATTGATTTTCTCTCCTTCCTGAGTATCATCAACACAGTGTCAGCATGCTACACAGAACTGGAGCTTCAAGGAAGCCAAGGCCCCAGCGCACCAGACATGCCCTTTCACAACACCAGCCGTCAATCACAGCCGTATCCCGGCACCAGCTGCCATGGAGAACCAAGAAAAATAGACTGCATGGTGTCTCCATGACAACATGGGCTTGCACACATCCCTTGGGAGCAGCTGATTGGAGGAGAGCAGGGTGGGGGGATGCAGATAGGTGGGGAAGAGGGGTTAGAATGCATGTGTAGGTTCACTCCTTGTGACATGACATGAATATTTTAATTTCTCTTTCTGTCTCTGGATGTGTAGCAAGCGGAGGCTTTGGATGGATCAAATAAGGTAAACATAAATCATAATCTTGTTTAATTACTTTGTATTATTGCTGCTCTGAAACACATCCCTTAACAGAATCAGTAAATAAAATGGCTTTATCTCCCAGCAGTAACCCAGGCTGAACATGCTTGGGAACGACACAGCGATCCTCTATGCACAATATGTCATTCTGCAATCCCATAATTTATCAAATACACCATACATGCCATTTAACAGGTCTAGCCATTATGATATTACTGCTGTATGGTAAAACATGTATTTTTAGCCAAAGTGTTCATCCTGCCAGACTATTGCTCACCCATTAGCGCAAGACAGTTTCCACAGAGGCCAAGGTCACCTGGTGCCTCAGAACAGTAAACAGAAACCACAGGGAGAGCTTATGTATTCTGGGAGTAGACTGTACCACCACCACAGCTACATACAGCAGCTACAGCAGAAAGAGGAACTTCCTACAGAACAGAAGACTGAGGGCCTGGAGAGAGAGAGAGAGAGAGAGACAAAGAGACAAAGAGAGACTCAGGGACAAGTAAGGAGATAGCCTTGTGCCTCCTGTCCAGTATCCTCCATGTACGCTGCACTCTGGCCAACTCCAGTCCAGTCTCTGGAGAGCTCAAACCAACTGACCAAGCAAACATGCTCTCAAAAATAACTGCATTTATGGGATCGTACCTCCAGTGTACCATTGCCTCCAAACCAAGAGTATCTAGTAAAAAAGAGTAAGTAGTCTTGCTCAAGCTTAGGCTTGTGTGAGCCAGAACAGCTCATTGGAGCGGGAGCCTATCTCCTGTTTCTGTAGCAGGAGATAACCCCAATCTAATCTCCTTAATGCTGCGTCTCAAGTAGAGACTCATAAGGTCCCATTTTTACAGTCTTTGGTATGACTCAGACGGGATTGAAATCACAACCTTCAAATCTTAGGGTGGACACTAACAACAAGGCCACTGGGTGTCTAGTAGTCTACTTTAAACACCAGTTATGTACTTTCTATTTAAGGATGTAGATCTGAAAGCTCTTACTTAGACAACCTCAACAGATGAGTTTCTCTTCTGTCTCTCATTCCCCTTTTAAGGAAAATAATTGCCTCCTCCAGAGATAGTCAACAATTATTAACTGCAATCCTTCTCTGTGTTTGCTAGGAGTGACTTGGGGGTCCTGATCAGAGACAGTACAGTGGTGATGACAGACAAGACCAAGGCATATAGCTGCTGTGCTGGGAGTCCCAGGCCAGTGTGAAAAGCTGACAGTGATGAATGTCAATATTTTGGATTGCACTATACTGAGGCCACTGAGACCAGTCAGTTGAAAAAGTGTGAGAGAGCAGAGCATGACCCTGGAGACCCCATCCATAGAAAGACTGCATCATGACATCATGTCAGTGCTGGGATTTGTTCTGCAGTGGGGCTCACCTGTGGAGCAATTCACCAAACACAGCCTAGGTCTACCTCCCTGGGCTCCACAGTCATAAGCCTGCCCCACACATTCCAAGGGGCCCAGACAATCCTCTCTACACATGGATTCATCATTGAGCCACGGTGCAGTATAATGTATGTGGGATGTCAAGTGGATTCTATAAGCGGATGATTTAGCTCCAGAGTGCCCTATGATCTTCTACATCCATCTTGACTGCTAGAAGTTTTGCCACCTGTGTTAATTCACTTGACAGTTGTGCTTCTCTAGGTCTTCAGTAATGTATAATGGGAGCCTGTGCTGCGATGCTACAGTACATCTCTATCTTCAGTGGAGGTTGCTGAAGGACTGCTGTGCTGCTAATAGCTGCCTCAGCTCAATGGTATTTTCATTCATAATCAGTCTTACATATTGCTATATCATATTGTTAATCAGCCAGGTCAGTGTAATTAGGAGTTTATTAATGACTAAAATGGCTAACTTTTTCTCCCCCCTTTCTATTTGGTATGGTAGGAAAGAGTCCATGCAGCTAAGTGTTGGCAGTGTGCTGTTGCTAATGTTACTGGTTGTCAGAGGCCACTGTTGTTTTAGCACTTCTCACCGCTGACCGTCTCAGTGACAGAGGTTAAATCATCTGAAAAGTAGAGTAGCCCGCTGTGTCGTCCATGGAAACTCCTTGGCTGGGAACTAATGTGGCCTAAATACCATACCATCATTTCCCCTGCCTGGCTGTGCTCCAACTAGGATTGCTACTCACTGCTGCATACACAATATTTTGGATATTTTTTTCTTCCCTTTCTGTATTGGTTTTTGGTGCTTTTTGTCTCATTTAGAATTATTTTGAGCATAGAAAACTGCCTGCATGCTTAGTTACGTGAGATCATGTAATGAAAGGGCAGTAAATATTCAGGAGGCCCATGTGTAATTCACCAATGCCGAAGCAAACACAATGATTAAACCTGGGGACTAATCTGTTATTGTAACAGACAAATTAATAATCCGCAGATTACTCATTAAATAGAAGCTTTTGCTTTACTACTAAGGCCTTGAAAAATATTATGGACTACAAAGGGAAACCCAGCAGCAAGCTGCCCAGTGACGCGAGCCTACCAGAAGAGCTAAATGCCTTTTAATAATCGAGGCAAGCAACACCGAAGCATGCATGAGAGCACCAGCTGTTCTGGACGACTGTGTGATCACACTCTCCGTAGCCGATGTGAGCAAGACCTTTAAACAGGTCAACATTCACAAAGCCGGGTGGTCATGGCTCACATCAACAAAATCATACCGGAAACCCTAGACCTATTCCAATTTGCATACCGCCTCAACAGATCCACAGATGACGTAATCTCAATCGCACTCCACACTGCCCTTTCCCACCTGGACAAAAGGAACACCGATGCGAGAATGCCTTTCATTGACTACAGCTCAGCGTTCAACACCAGTGCCCATGAAGCTCATCACTAAGCTAAGGACCGTGGGACCAAACACCTCCCTCTGCAACTGAATCTTGGACTTCCTGACGGGCCGCCCCCAGGTGCCTCAAAGTATTTATCTCGGGATATGTTGTCGGAATCGGTTCAGCCACCGGGCTTCTCCATGCATTACGCTGACAGAGATAAACACCTCTCTGGGAAGAGGAAGGGCGGAGGTGTATGCTTCATGATTAACGACTCATGGTGTAATCATAACAACTTACAGGAAGTCAAATCCTTCTGCTCACCCAACCTAGAATTTCTTACAATCAAATGCCGGCCTCTCAAAAGAATTCTCGTCAGTTATCGTCAGAGCTGTGTACATTCCCCATCAAGAAGACACCAAGACGGCCCTCAAGGAACTTCACTGGACTCTATGTAAACTGGAAACCACACATCCTGAGGCTGCATTTATTGTAGCTGGGGATTTTAACAAAGCAAATTTGAGAACAAGGCTACCTAAATTCTATCAGCATAAGGGTAGGCAACAACACAGCTGCCACGCTGATCCTCAACACTGGAGCCCCTCAGGGGTGATTGCTGAGTCCCCTCCTGTACTCCCTGTTCACCCATAACTGCGTGGCCAAGCACGACTCCAACACCATCATCAAGTGTGCTGACGACACAACAGTGGAAGGCCTGATCACTGACAACGATGAGACAGGAGGTCAGAGACCTTGCCGTGTGGTGCCAGGACGACAACCTCTCCCTCAATGTGAGCAAGACAAATTTGCTGATTGTGGACTATAGGAAAAGGAGGGCCGAACAGGCCCCCATTAACATCGACGGGGCTTAAGTGGAGCGGGTTGAGAGTTTCAAGTTCCTTGGTGTCCACATCACCAACAAACTATCATGTTTCAAACATATCAAGACAGTTGTGAAGAGGGCACGACAACACCTTTTCCCCTTGAGGAGACTGAAAAGATTTGGCATGGGTCCCAAGATCCTTAAAAAGTTCTACAGCTGCACCAAATCTAGGACCAAAAGGCTCCTTAACAGCTTCTACCCGCAAGCCATAAGACTACTGAACAATTAATCAAATGTCCACCCGGATTATTTACATTGATCCCCCCACCCCTTTGTTTTTACACTGCTGTTACTCGATGTTTATTATCTATGCATAGTCACTTTACAAATGACCTCAACTAAGCTGCACCCCTGCACATTGACTCAGCCCTGTTATCCCCAGTATATAGCCTCGTTAGGGTTGTGTAATTTTCTTGTTACTTTTTTACTTTTTTTAATTTAGTAAATATTTTCTTAACTCTATTTCTTGAACTGCATTGTTGGTTAAAGAGCTTATAAGTAAGCGTTTCACAGTAAGGTCTACACCTATAGTATCCGGCACATGTGACAAAACATTTGATTTGATTATTTCTGAAATCCACGGAACAATTTATACAAACTAGCAATTTATTGTGAGCAGCTGCAGTCACTTCAGATTTGGCCAATTGGGACCAGGACAACTACAGTAGAGATAACAACACTGATTGCATTGACTGAGTTTGCCAGCATATTGGTCTTTATGGAGACGCATGGCCTGGTCATAGTTTACAGTGATCTAAACTAGACTGTTGTTTCACATGGTGGTTTGGAACATGGGGACCATAGACACCATATAGACTACATAATTGGTTGGGACCCACTGGTTGATTCTCACGGCCCAATTACTTCACTCTAGGCTCAGTACACTGTGACCAGAAACCTTGTTTTGATGATCTGATGAATATTGCCAAAGACCAATATGAAATATGAGCTAATCAGTGCAAATCTATTGCAATCATTTGAGGCTGTTTACCACTTGGATGTTGCCTTAATGCCCAACACTGCATGGATGGTTTGCTGCATTGATCTCCTCTGTCTGATTACAGAAAAGCTGCCTTGTAATCTGGAGTTAAAACAAACACACACTCCCAACCTCGCATAATTCAAATGGGATGTCATCATTGTTAAATCAAAGCTCATAGTCAATAAAATCAGCCCGATTTAAACTAATATTGAGGCTGCTTGATATCAAATAAACACATGGGTGTTTAAAACTCTGTTAAATATCTACTCCGATTAAGATTCAAAGATGTCTGCAGAAAGAATGGGGTGTGAGCTGTGATATGAAACATTGAGTTTAAAAAAATATCTATTTTGGTTATTGAACTATAGTAAATGAAGTGGATTAACACCCGTAACAGAATGATAGTAACAGAAAGACATCATGGATCCCTGATCTATACTATGCAGAAATGCATAATTATGAATGTCATTCTCTTTATGGTGACATATCCTGAGTATGTACACAAAGGTAGAACAATTAAATATCCTCCTTTGTATGTTTGAGCTCCGCCCCCAAACATGACCAAATTTGGTTCTTGCAGGACGGGAAGTATCCTCGTTGAAGAAGGTTGAAATGACTAGCAACGGAAAATAAACTTAATCTCATATGTCCGGCTTTCGCATCAACAAAAGAATATTGATAACGTCTAGCAACACTACTTCATTTTATTTTATTCCCTTTATTTAACTAGGCAAGACAGTTAAGAACAAAATCTTATTTTCAATGACGGCCTAGGAACAGTGAGTTAACTGCCTGTTCAGGGGCAGAACAACAGATTTGTACCTTGTCAGCTCGGGGATTTGAACCTTGCAGTTACTAGTCCAACACTCTAACCACTAGGCTACCCTGCCGCCCCAGTTGTAAGGTTAAATGTGTCCCTCGCAATCAAATAAAAGTTGAACGGTGGTAGATGATATTGTAGGAAGTCTTGTGTGAAGTGCGTGGTCTAATGGCAGCCCACTGTCTAACACAGCAGGATTGTTGTGCAGTTAGGACAAAAGTTGAATTCAGACGTTAATTTGATAGCGAGGGACACATTTATCCTTACAAATGGTTCCGAGTGATTATAGATATGCTTTTATTGGCGGGACATTTTTGGAGGGTGAAGGGTTCAATCCTCGGGCCGACTCTTCTCTGTATACATCAATGATGTTGCTCTTGCTGCTGGTGATTCTCTGGTACACCTCTACACAGATGACAACATTCTGTATACTTCTGGCCCCTCTTTGGACACTGTGTTAACTAACCTCCAGACGAGCTTCAATGCCATACAACTCTCCTTCCATGGCCTCCAACTACTCTTAAACGCAAGTAAAACTAAATGCATGCTATTCAACCGATCACTACCTTCACCTACCCGCCTGTCCAGCATCACTACTCTGGACGGCTCTGACTTAGAATACGTGGACAACTACAAATACTTAGGTGTCTGGTTAGACTGTAAACTCTCCTTACAGACTCACATTGAGCATCTCCAATCCAAAATTACATCTAGAATTGGCTTCCTATATCGCAACAAACATCCTTCACTCATGCTGCCAAACATACCCTCGTAAAACTGACCATCCTACCGATCCTCGATGTCGGTGATGTCATCTATAAAATAGCCTCCAACACTCTACTCCTCAAACTGGATGCAGTCTATCACAGTGCCATCCGTTTTGTCACCAAAGCCCCATACACTACCCACCATTGCGACCTGTACTCTCTCGTTGGTTGGCCCTCGCTTCATAGATGGTCCCTTCAGGATGGTCCCAAGAACACAGTGGCCTCCATAATTCTTAAACTCTTCCCAGAGCTTGCTGCCCGGCCAAACTGAGAAATCGGGGGAGAATGGCCTTGGTCAGGGAGGTGACCAAGACCCCACTGTTTACTCTGACAGAGCTCCAGAGTTCCTCTGTGGAGATGGGAGAACGTTCCAGAAGGACAGCCATCTCTGCAGCACTCCACCAATCAGGCCTTTATGGCAGAGTGGCCAGACGGAAGCCACTCCTCAGTAAAAGGCACATGACAGCCCGCTTGGAGTTTGCCAAAAGGCACCTAAAGGACTCTGAGACCATGAGAAAAAAGATTCCCTGGTCTGATGAAACCAAGAATGAACTCTTTGGCCTGAATGCCAGGCATCACCTCTGGATGATACCTGGCACCATTCCTTCCTATGGTGCAGCATGGTGGTGGCAGCATCATGCTGTGGGGATGTCTTTCAGTGGCAGGGACTGGGAGACTAGTCAGGATCAAGGGATGAATGGTGAATGGGGCAAAGTACAGAGAGATCCTTGATGAAAACCTACTCCAGAGCCCTCTGGACCTCATACTGGGGTGAAGGTTCACCTTCCAACAGGACAACGACTCAAACCACACAGCTAAGACAACGCAGGAGTGGCTTCGGGACAGGTCTCTGAATTTCCTTGAGTGGCCCAGCCAGAGTCCAGACTTGAACCCAATTTGAACATTTCTGGAGAGACCTGAAAATAGCTGGGCAGCGACGCTCCCCATCCAACCTTCTGTCAAGTTGGATGGGGAGCGTCGCTGCCCAGCTATTTTGAGAGGACTCGCAGAGAGAAATTCCCCAAATACAGGTGTGCCCAAATAGCGTCATACCCAACAAGACTCGATGCTGTAATCGCTGCCAAAGGTGCTTCAACAAAGTACTGAGTAAAGGGTCTGAAGGCTTATGTAAATGTCATAAGTTTTTTTTATTTTAAAATATATTTGCAAAATTTCTAAAAACCTGTTTTTGCTTTGTCATTATGTGGTATTGTGTGTAAATTGATGAGGGGGAAAAACAATTTAAGCAATTTTAGAATACGGCTGTAACATAACTTTCAGAAAGCAAATAATTTCTGCAAAACAAAATATAAACGTTGATATTAGTTGGCAGGGGTCTTTTCTTCAATATTACTTTGTTTTGATGCATTTCTAATACCTATTAAATACTGTTTCTGCTAGATGTTGTTTAAGACCCCTTTTCCATCTGTTTGACCAGAAATCAAAGCCTTTGTTTATTCCAATTTTTTAGGATGGGAAATGGTTGAAACATTTATATATGCCTTAATTTCTCAAAAATATAGACTCTTAGCTTTCATTTGACACTAAATGTGATGTGCTCCTATGAACTTCACATTTTAGTGCTCATGGGGCTTTTTACATGGAAATGACCACATTCCTTCATAACTTTTCATGTGCCAGCAGTTCTGGATGACAAAATATATTCTGGAACCAATTATTCTATGTCAAAGACTTCAAATGATTATATGATATATTGCAATACAACAAACCTTTAGCTATAATATGCTAAGGCAAAACAGAAGAACACAGGAGGTACAATCAGGAAAATATATAGGCATATTATTTTTCTGATCCAAGCTAAGCTTACCAAAAGTTCTTAATAGGAAATGATTGTCAGATGTGCAAAATAGTATGTATTCTCAAACGATCCACATTTCACTAAAAGGCGGAAGACTAGTTGCATCTGTGCAGTACAGTGCACATCTCTGATCTCAGTAATTGTATTAGTGTGATCACTGGGAGTAACAACACCTATAGTCTACACTATTGTCTATCCACCCAATGTGTGAACACTATCCCCTTGGCTCTCACTTGGCAAGAAGTTGGTTTCTTTGGAATGCTTTTCATATTGGCTGCTCTCTCTCTTGAGCCCTTCTAATAAAACATAACACTTTCTCCCATTTTGGGTGTGCTGGGATCACAACTGAAACTCATCAAAGCCCTCTGCTCTGCATGAATCAAACAGGGGTAGCCTGGGGAGAATCCTGAGGCATGAGAGTTAATATTATGGGAGGCCATCAGTACATGATATACACAGTATGGTTCTCTCTAACCTTAGTAAGACATAGTTGGACTGTGGTTATGGTTCTAGCAGAGGACATGTGCATTTGTTTGCATTCTGTATTGTAGAAATAGGAGGCTAGATTTGTTCTTATGCTAAAACAATACTTTTTTACTCTAACTATCCCAGTGGTATTTAGCAGACCTCTGGGTAACATTGACATTACACAGACAGAATGATTTTGGATATACAGTACCAGTCCAAAGTTTGGACACACCTACTCATTCAAGGGTTTTTCTTTATTTTTACTATTTTCTACATTGTAGAATAATAGTGAATACATCAAAACTATAAAATAGCACATATGGAATTATGTAGTAAGCAAAAAAGTGTGAAACAAATCTAAATATATTTTATATTTGCGGTTCTTCAAATAGCCACCCTTTCCTTGGTGACAGCTTTGCACACTCTTGGGCTTCTCTCAACCAACTTCAATAGGTAGTCACCTGGAATGCATTTCAATTAGCAGGTGTGCCAGTCCATTACTTTAAGACATAAAGGTCAGTCAATCCGGAAAATGTCAAGAACTTTGAAAGTTTCTTCATGTGCAGTCGCAAAAACCATCAAGCTCTATGATGAAACTGACTCTCATGAGGACCGCCATAAAAAAAGGAAGACCCAGATTTCATTAGAGTTAACTGTACCTCAGAAACTGCAGCCTAAAAAACATCACAGAGTTCAAGTAACAGACACATGTTAAAATTAACTGTTCAGAGGAGACTGCGTGAATCAGGCCTTCATGGCCAAATTGCTGCTAAGAAACCACTACTAAAGGACACCAATAAGAAGAAGAGACTTGCTTGGGCCAAGAAACACGAGCAATGGGCATTAGACCGGTGGAAATCTGTCCTTTGGTCTGATGAGTTCTAATTTGAGATGTCTGGTCATTGTGAGACACAGAGTAGGTGAATGGATGATCTCTGCATGTGTTGGTCCCACCGTGAAGCATGGAGGTGTGGGGATGCTTTGCTGGTGACACTGTGTGTTTTATGTAGAATTCAAGGCACACTTAACCAGCATGGCTCCCATTCTACAGCGATACGCCATCCCATCTGGTTTGCGCTTAGTGGGACTATCATTTGTTTTTCAACAGGACAATGACCCAACACACCTCCAGGCTGTGTAAGGGGTATTTGACCAGATGACCTGGCCTCCACAATTTTTATTTATTCATTTATTTCACCTTTTATTTAACCAGGTAGGCAAGTTGAGAACAAGTTCTCATTTACAATTGCGACCTGGCCAAGATAAAGCAAAGCAGTTCGACACATACAACGACACAGAGTTACACATGGAGTAAAACAAACAGTCAATAATACAGTATAAACAAGTCTATATACGATGTGAGCAAATGAGGTGAGATAAGGGAGGTAAAGGCAAAAAAAGGCCATGGTGGCAAAGTAAATACAATATAGCAAGTAAAACACTGGAATGGTAGAATTGCAATGGAAGAATGTGCAAAGTAGAAATAAAAATAATGGGGTGCAAAGGAGCAAAATGAATAAATTAATTAAATACAGTAGGGAAAGAGGTAGTTGTTTGGGCTAAATTATAGGTGGGCTATGTACAGGTGCAGTAATCTGTGAGCTGCTCTGACAGTTGGTGCTTAAAGCTAGTGAGGGAGATAAGTGTTTCCAGTTTCAGAGATTTTTGTAGTTCGTTCCAGTCATTGGCAGCAGAGAACTGGAAGGAGAGGCGGCCAAAGAAAGAATTGGTTTTGGGGGTGACGAGAGAGATATACCTGCTGGAGCGTGTGCTACAGGTGGGAGATGCTATGGTGACCAGCGAGCTGAGATAAGGAGGGACTTTACCTAGCAGGGTCTTGTAGATGACATGGAGCCAGTGGGTTTGGCGACGAGTATGAAGCGAGGGCCAACCAACAAGAGCGTACAGGTCGCAATGGTGGGTAGTATATGGGGCTTTGGTGACAAAATGGATTGCACTGTGATAGACTGCATCCAATTTGAGGAGTAGGGTATTGGAGGCTATTTTGTAAATGACATCGCCAAAGTCGAGGATTGATAGGATGGTCAGTTTACAAGGGTATGTTTGGCAGCATGAGTGAAGGATGCTTTGTTGCGAAATAGGAAGCCAATTCTAGATTTAACTTTGGATTGGAGATGTTTGATATGGGTCTGGAAGGAGAGTTTACAGTCTAACCAGACACCTAAGTATTTGTAGTTGTCCACGTATTCTAAGTCAGAGCCGTCCAGAGTAGTGATGTTGGACAGGTGGGTAGGTGAAGGTCGTGATCGGTTGAAGAGCATGCATTTAGTTTTACTTGTATTTAAGAGCAATTGGAGGCCACGGAAGGAGAGTTGTATGGCATTGAAGCTTGCCGGGAGGGTTGTTAACAGTGTCCAAAGAAGGGCCAGAAGTATACAGAATGGGGTATTCTGCGTTGAGGTGGATCAGAGACTCACCAGCAGCAAGAGCGACCTCATTGATGTGTACAGAGAAGAGAGTCTGTCCAAGAATTGAACCCTGTGGCACCCCCATAGAGACTGCCAGAGGTCCGGACAGCAGACCCTCCGATTTGACACACTGAACTCTATCAGAGAAGTAGTTGGTGAACCAGGCGAGGCAATCATTTGAAAAACCAATGCTGTCGAGTCTGCCGATGAGGATGTGGTGATTGACACAGTCGAAAGCCTTGGCCAGATCAATGAATACGGCTGCACAGTAATGTTTCTTATCGATGGCGGTTAAGATATCGTTTAGGACCTTGAGCGTGGCTGAGGTGCACCCATGACCAGCTCTGAAACCAGATCGCATAGCAGAGAAGGTATGGTGAGATTCGAAATGGTCGGTAATCTGTTTGTTGACTTGGCTTTCGAAGACCTTTAGAAAGGCATGGTTGGATAGATATAGGTCTGTAGCAGTTTGGGTCAAGAGTGTTCCCCCCTTTTGAAGAGGGGGATGACCGCAGCTGCTTTCCAATCTTTGGGAATCTCAGACGACACGAAAGAGAGGTTGAACAGGCTAGTAATAGGGGTGGCAACAATTTCGGCAGATAATTTTAGAAAGAAAGGGTCCAGATTGTCTAGCCCGGCTGATTTGTAGGGGTCCAGATTTTGCAGCTCTTTCAGAACATCAGCTGAACGGATTTGGGAGAAGGAGAAATGGGGAAGGCTTGGGCGAGTTGCTGTGGGGGGTGCAGTGCTGTTGACCGGGGTAGGAGTAGCCAGGTGGAAAGCATGGCCAGCCGTAGAAAAATGCTTATTGAAATTCTCAATTATGGTGGATTTATCAGTGGTGACAGTATTTCCTATCTTCAGTGCAGTGGGCAGCTGGGAGGAGGTGTTCTTATTCTCCATGGACTTTACAGTGTCCCAGAACTTTGAGTTAGTGTTGCAGGGAGCAAATTTTTGCTTGAAAAAGCTAGCCTTGGCTTTTCTAACTGCCTGTGTATAATGGTTTCTAGCTTCTCTGAACAGCTGCATATCACTGGGGTTGTGGGGTTGTTGGTTAAGGGCAGTCAGGTCTGGGGAGAACCAAGGGCTATATCTGTTCCTGGTTCTAAATTTCTTGAATGGGGCATGTTTATTTAAGATGGTTAGGAAGGCATTTAAAAAAAAATATCCAGGCATCCTCTACTGACGGGATGAGATCAATATCCTTCCAGGATACCCCGGCCAGGTTGATTAGAAAGGCCTGCTCGCTGAAGTGTTTCAGGGAGCGTTTTACAGTGATGAGTGGAGGTCGTTTGACCACTGACCCATTACGGATGCAGGCAATGAGGCAGTGATCGCTGAGATCTTGGTTGAAGACAGCAGAGGTGTATTTAGAGGGCAAGTTGGTTAGGATGATATCTATGAGGGTGCCCGTGTTTAAGGCTTTGAGGTACCTGGTAGGTTCATTGATCAGTTGTGAGATTGAGGGCATCAAGTTTAGATTGTAGGATGGCTGGGGTGTTAAGCATGTTCCAGTTTAGGTCGCCTAGCAGCACGAGCTCTGAAGATAGATGGGGGGCAATCAGTTCACATATGGTGTCCAGAGCACAGCTGGGGGCAGAGGGTGGTCTATAGCAGGCGGCAACGGTGAGAGACTTGTTTTTAGAGAGGTGGATTTTTAAAAGTAGAAGTTCAAATTGTTTGGGTACAGACCTGGATAGTAGGACAGAACTCTGCAGGCTATCTTTGCAGTAGATTGCAACACTGCCCCCTTTGGCAGTTCTATCTTGTCTGAAAATGTTGTAGTTTGGAATTAAAATTTTAGAATTTTTGGTGGTCTTCCTAAGCCAGGATTCAGACACAGCTATAACATCCGGGTTGGCAGAGTGTTGCTAAAGCAGTGAATAGAACAAACTTAGGGAGGAGGCTTCTCATGTTAACATGCATGAAATCAAGGCTATTACGGTTACAGAAGTCATCAAAAGAGAGCGCCTGGGGAATAGGAGTGGAGCTAGGCACTGCAGGGCCTGGATTCACCTCTACATCGCCAGAGGAACAGAGGAGGAGTAGAATAAGGGTGCGGCTAAAAGCAATAAGAATTGGTCGTCTGGAACGTCTGGAACAGAGAGTAAAAGGAGGTTTGGATAAGGTATAGTGAGCAGGACTAGAGGCTCTACAGTGAAATAAGCCAATAAACACTAACCAGAACAGCAATGGACAAGGCATATTGACATTAAGGAGAGGCATGCTTAGTTGAGTGATCAAAAGGGTCCGGTGAGTGGAGAGGTTGGTTGGGGGTCACGGCGATTTAGACAGCTAGCCAGGCCATCGGTAGCAAGCTAGCATAGGATGGAGGTCTGTTATTAGCCACCTCTTGCGTTCCGTCAGTAGATTAGTGGGGCTCCGTGTGGTAAAGGGGATTCATCCAAATCACACAACAACAACAAAAAACAATAGATATAGTTATAGAGACCCAAGAAGAGAAAATAAAAATAATAAATATATAAATTGTCCGATTGTCTATTCAGATAGCAGCCAATAAGACAGCTAACGGTTAGCAGGCCGCAGATGGGCGTTCAGGAAACGTTGCGACGGAGGAGCCAGCCGGATAACTCCTTCGGGTAGATAACGTCAGCAGTCCAGTTGTGAAGGCCCGGTGGGGCTATGCGTAGGCAGTAAAACGGGTCCGGATAGGTGACTGCAGCCCAGGAGTGATTGATGGAACTCTTCAGCTGGCTCGCTCCGGAATAATTGATGTTTGCTCCGGAATCGACGAAAGCCGATAGTCGCACGGATAGCAGCTAGCTAGCTGTGAGATCCAGGTATGAATGTTGAAATCCAGGGACATGGAGAGAAAAATTGGTCCGGTATGTTCCGTTCCGAGCCGCGCTGCGCCGTACAAAACTGGCGATAGATTTTCGAGCTAAAGGATAGCTGATGACCACAAACCGTGGTCAGCTGAATACTAACGATTTGCCAGTAAAGAAGCTAACTAGCTTCTGAACTAGCTTCTGAACTAGCTTCTGAACTAGCTTCTGAACTAGCTTCTGAACTAGCTTCTTGGAGTTTCTGGCTAGCTTCTTGGAGGATTACAGATTTGAGGTAAATAATAATTTTTTATAAATATAAATTGAGGCGGGTTGCAGGAGAGTGTTTTGAAGATGAGTTTATGGAAAATGTAAAAAATGTATGTGAACAAAGTTGTAAATATATATATATATATATGGGACACGACAAGACGAGGACAAAAGACGTCTGAACTGCTATGCCATCTTGGATGAATCAATTACCCGACCTCAACCCAATTGAGATGGTTTGGGATGAGTTGGACCACACATTGAAAGAAAAGCAGCCAACAAGCGCTCAGCAAATGTGGGAACACCTTAACTGTTGGAAAAGTATTCCAGGTGAAGCTGGTTGAGAGAATGCCAAGAGTGTGCAAAGCTGTCATCAATGCAAAGGGTGGCTACTTTGAAGAATCTAAAATATTTTGATTTGTTTACCACTGTTTTGGTTACAACATGATTCCATATGAGTTATTTCAAAGTTTACAATGTTGAAAATAGTAAAAATAAAGAAAAACCCTTGAATGAGTAGGTGTGTCCAAACGTTTAACTGGCACTGTACCTGCTATGTGAGATGTGAATCAAATCCCACTTACTTTATTGCCTCTGCAGAGCAGGTTGAGTTTGTTTGCTTTTAGTCTGGTTGAGGACAACCTGCAGAGAAGGGCTTATCACCAGCCCAGTAGCAGAAACCTGAGTCCAAAGGTGTGACAACTGAAAACTCCCTTGACCAGACCACAGAGTGCTGCCTGCCTGCAGCAACATGACCCTGTTTCCTCTGTCTATCTGTGTGTGTGCGCTATTAGTCAGGAAATTGCCGGCATGCTTGTACATGAGTATCACCAGGGTTAGACAGACAGAGGGTGTACCGGTCATTAGCGAGCTGTGACCTGAGAAAGAGGCCACAAGGGAATGCTATGCTACAAGGTAAACTCTGTCTTTTCTATGGAAGGCAAATAATGAATATGTGTGTGTATTCACTGGGTCATGATATGAATGTTAGAGCCTGTAGTGTACATGGTGACATTATCCATCAAGTACTAACAAATGGAAGAGTTTAATAGGGAACTACAGATCTGTAACTGCATCACCTTCAATGATGTTCTCATAAGCACCATAAACAACCCTTTATAAAGACAGCATCACAGCTACAGAAAAACACTAATGTGGAGAAAAGCCATCAACATAAACTAATATACAGAACATTTTGGAGCAGATTTGGGTGGGCATGTTATTCAAAGCTCCGGCATCCTGTTCATTAAGGGTTCACTGTTCTAAAAAACAACAAAAGGAGTCTGAGGAGATTGCTCTGTAGCACTTCTCCTGCAACGGGATCAGGTTCAGCACCAGAGCCAAAGCCAAGGAAGGCTGCCAAAAGGACAGGCAACATGCTGTCCCCCGGCCAGGGCCGGGTGTGTGTGTGTGTGGGGGGGGGGGGGGGGGGGAGAGAACAGTACAGACAAATAACAGACAAATCTAATAAAAAGCTAACCACTCACAAGACAACCACGCCATAGGAGTTTCACCGCATGGCCCGGCTACACAACGGAGTGGTTTAGAAGGGATTATGAAAGGGGTGAAAACAAGCAGTGGAAATGCCTCAGTATTAGGTTATCAAGCCAATCTAGCATAAGAAGGAAGTAGAGAAGCTTCCCTGTAAAATGTAACAGATGAACAAGAAACGGAGATTACAGAGACATACACACATGCTGTGTGTACTGTGTTGCACGTCTGTGTGCAATCCAGCTAGTGCATGTACAGTATGATCCCAAGACCTTTGATCCATGCGGTCTCTGAGCTTCTTGCGAGAGGCAAGGCTTTTCTTTTAGAATCCTCTCCTCTCTGTCTCATACGTCTCCATTGCAGGGAATAACACTGCATTTGCAGTGATGCCAAAAGAGAAGTTGACTTATGAAATTCACATATCTTTTGAGCAAAATGTTTTTGGCGATGTGAAGTTGTTTTCTTGCTTGGTGAATCATTTAAAAACGCATACATTTAAGAGGAAACAGAGACCAATCACAGTGATAACATTGCCCTTTCCTATTGGCTCATACGTCTTCATCCTCAAGCTCAAATTACTATTAAAATGATTCACTGATGCCTTACTGAAATCAATCTATCAATAAATGCAAGCCAAGCAACAGCTGTGCTGTGCCATGGCCTATCAGAAAGGCAACACTGATCATCAACACCCTTTCTCTCTCTCGTATACATCATCCATACATAAAAACGCAATGACTCACCATGTCAGGTGCCATCTCTAAACTGAAGCTCATTATGGTAGCACAGTGGTTGGGCCTTACAGACAGAAAGAGACCCAAAACGCTGCCATTGTTGTTAACCAACTGATGAACAAAACCAACAGGCCGTGGATGTCGGAGCCCCCTTGTGTTGATTGCTGGAGATCCTCTGTGTGGTTGAGCAGCTGAGAATGAGTGAAGAGGCAGATTTCTCCATAAATTAGCATCAGTCTCTTCCTTGCTCTCTTTCAAGGCCTTGTCTTACACGCAGCCAGGCTTTATAGAACAAGAGAATGGCTCCCATGGCAGCTTCAGATGTATGCTGAATAATAGATGGTTGAATGAACAAAAAGGCCTTCCAGTCGGCACAGTGCCATGGTAGAGAGAGAGAGGAGCCATACTGGAGAAGTCTGGCCAATGGCAAGCTGAAGACAAGATGTTATTTACTAGACATCATTTAAAGTCACACCACCATATAAGGCAACATTAGGTTTCACTACCATTATTACCAGCAGTAATAGAAATTACAACCCTTCGCCAGTAGAAGTAAGAGTGGTGCTGTAGAGCAACCCATAATCCTCCAGTAGCAGTTCACACTCTGCTCTCCTCCGAGCCTAGCGTCTGAGGGTTGACTCAGGGGATCATTA
Organism: Oncorhynchus masou masou; assembly: GCF_036934945.1. Taxonomy (NCBI): domain Eukaryota; kingdom Metazoa; phylum Chordata; class Actinopteri; order Salmoniformes; family Salmonidae; genus Oncorhynchus; species Oncorhynchus masou. The sequence goes on along the minus strand of NC_088216.1, from coordinate 56,967,759 downwards.
ACCATAAACCCCTGCAGCACAGTAACTAAGACTGGGTGGGTGGGAGGAATTCTCCCTCTCTCGCTTACTGACACTGCCACTCAACCCACTTAGCAGCACTGATGCTTAAGATGGTTCTCCTCATTCTCTTGGTGCCTGTTCAGTGTCTTGTTCATCCTTATTGTTATATGCCACCCCCTCTGTCTTTATGGTTCATTTGGACGGCTTACATTATACACAGAATTTCTGAGGAGTTCAGGTTCTCTAGCATGCTAAAATATTCCCTGTATTCCCATTCTTACAGTAGTAGAAGACAATTCACAGTATTATTCTCAATGATTCAGCTCAATCTCTTATTTGCCTCCTTTGTATTTCACCCCACGGCCACTACCCTGAGATGCATAGGAACACAGTGACAGCAGCACGGGCTGAATTATCTAGGATGGCACTGGATGAAATTGCATCATTGATATAATTTTTTAATGTCTCGCCAAGCCCAGTGATAAACATGGTGAATGACAGATTAACACGCTTGACAATAATAAATACAAACTACAAATCCCCAGTTGCAACCCTGACAGAATTCCCTAAAAGCCTTTACCTCAGGCCTAAAATACCAATCGAATCTCTCAGTCTGTGATCCATTATTAGCTCCATAATCTCAGACTTTGAAATCAATGAAACAGATCTATGTACATACAGAGCCTTCGGAAAGTATTTAGACCCTTGGACTTTTTCCACATTTTGTTACATTACAGCCTTATTCAAAAATAGATTACATTTTTTTAAATCCTCAGCAATCTACACACAATACCCAATAATGACCAAGTATAAACGTGTTTTTAGAAATGTTTGCAAATGTATTACAAATCAAAAACAGAAATACCTTATTTACATAAGTATTCAGACCCTTCGCTATGAGCCTTGAAATTGAGCTCAGGTGTATCCTGTTTCCATTGATCATCATTGAGATGTTTCTACAACTTGATTGGAGACAGCACAGACCGTCCTCCCCTCCGCCTCACTCTCTCACACACGCACACACACTACCTTGACGCTCTAAAGGGTGCACTGTCACTTTGTAAACACCAGCCAGGCAGAAAACACACATACTGTATGGCAGGGATCCCCAACTGGCAGCCTGCGGGTAAGTTTTCTGTTAAAAAAAAAAATACAAATTGGGGGGGATAAGACTGTAAAAACACCAGCAAATCAGCTCCAAGTGATATTAACTTTGGAAATCTGTGTCAAAGTATTCCCATTCATAGAGATATTCACATTGTGTGTATAAAACATTACAAACACCTTCCTAATATTAAGTTACACCACCTTTTTCCCTCAGAACAGCCTCAATTCATTGGGGCATGAACTCCACAAGCTGTCGACAGCGTTCCACAGGGATGCTGGTCCATGTTGACTCCAATGCTTTCCACAGTTGTGTCAAGTTGGCTGGATGTCCTTTGGGTGGTGGGCGATTCTGATACATATGGGAAACTGTTGAGTATGAAAAATCCAGCAGCGCTGCAGTTCTTGACACGCTCAAACCAGTGCCCCTGGCACCTACTACCATACCCTGTTTAAATGCACTTACATCTTTTGTCTTGTCCATTCACCCTCTGAATGGCACACATACACAATACTCAATTGTCTGAAGGCTTAAAAATCCTTCTTTAACCTGTCTCCTCCCCTTCATCTACATTGATTGAAATGGATTTAACAGCTGACATCAATAAGGAATAGCTTTCACCTGGATTCACCTAGTCAATCTGTCATGGACGAAGCAGGTGTTCCTAATGTTTTGTACACTCAGTGTATGTGATACTATGCAAATGTGGGCAAGTTTTGAAATGATTATGCTTTAGTCAAATATTACATCTGTTTGGGCTTCTTGAGGTCAATTTGCAGTCTACAAATTATTTGTAATTATGTTCTGCCATCCGCTCAAAAAAACAAATTGGCCAGCGGCTGAATCTAGTTGATGATCCCTGTCCTACAGGATATTCTTCCTGACAGAGAGAGGAGACAGACAGAGAGAGAATGCCACCAGAGCCCCCATGCTGTAGTGGTGTCATGCTATGTTTATTTTTTATTTGTTTATTTAACCTTTATCTAACTAGGCAAATTCTTAGCTACAGTGACAGCCTACCCCAGCCTAAACCCAGACAGCGCTGGGCCAATTGTGCAACGCCCTATGGGACTCCCAATCACGGCCAGATGTGATACAGCCTGGATTCGAACCAGGGACTGTAGTGATGTTGTACTTAGACAATGTATTCAAATATAATTGATAACCAATATAAATTGATGCTATTAGCTTCTCCAGTGACATTAATATAGAGGCAATGTGGTGTGGCTGAACTCAAAGGCTCAATAAATGTAAACAAAGGAGCGCAATTAACGGATCCCCCCAGGGACCATGACAGTACACAGATCGTTCTACCCAGCAACAAAGCATGCAGCCTTTCAAACACACTGACCCTAAATCGAACCAGACTGAAAAGCCCATGACCGACTCAGAGTTTCTAAACCTTGTCTATTACCCTGGCGTCTTCTAGGGTGAATATAAGAATTGACCTCAGTAATATGATACCTGCTTTCGGACGTTCGTGGTCTCTCAAACACGTGTCCAGCAGCCTCATCAATGGGCCTACAGAAGTTAATTGACAGATAACCTGTCACCTGAAGGCTGGGTACAATATAATTATATGCAAAATAGCTACATAGATAGGGATGCTGATGAAAAGGTGAACAAACCACAGTGATGGACGCTATGTCTACTACTTGACGAGCCCTCAGCACTGGTAAGGGGACCAAGTAGGCACAAAAGCTAAACGTCAATTTACTTATGATTCGTTGAAATTTAATGATGAAACTCCAGCCTATGCTTCCCCAATTCTGTCTCGTGTCATTTAGCTTGCAGGGCTATTGATGCAGCTCCACAAGGTCAACACATTTCTGAATTTGCATATCCTTTATTACCCACCTTTGACTTGCGTTTCATATTCTCCTATGATCTCCTTGTCCTTCTTGACTCTGGTTTGAGATGACATTTTTCGTGTGGGCTTGCGCAAGAGGTCCTCTGTGATGATTCTCGACTCCAGCAGCGTTGTTCTCCGTCCTCTGCTCTTTGTGTCCGATTAGCTCAATGCAAAAAATGTAAACTCAAGTTTTAAGTAATGCTAATCACTTAATGAAGAAATGAAACGCAAAATTCTATAGTGAGCTCCCTAATGCTCACCTGCAGAGGGCTATGTCTATTTTATATTGAAGAGAAGTACTACGCTTTTCTTGATAAAGCATGCCATCCAATGCAAAAGCTGCAGCGGAGAAAAACAAAACCCTTCTACTCAAAGCAAGAAAATAATGGAAATAGAATGATCGTGGATGTAGGCTAGGCGTTCACCCATTTCGATGATTTCTTTATTTCTAGAGTGCCCAAAAATTAATATTTGTGCGTTCGCAGTGGACCAGTCTTTGATTAGCTGTGCGCTCCGAGAATTTGCGCTGCAGGGACAGATGAATTGAGTCGAACGTCACGCGAGTCTCCTCCCGTTGTAGAACTCTCTCTCTTACTCTCACTCACTCACACATTTTGTTGCAAGAAAAGTGGTATCTGTTAGGCAGTTTTTTTTCTTTAATTTGATATGATTTCTTGCATTTTTTTCAATATCGGCTAAATAGTGTCTGATTCTGCCAGTTAGGGTCTTATTCCGTCATAAATCATATCACATTTTATTTGTCACAACAGGTGTAGGTAGACCTTACAGTGAAATGCTTACTTACAAGCCCTTAACCAACAATGCAGTTTTAAGAAACATACCCAAAGAAATAAGAAATAAAAGTAACAAATATTTAAATAGCAGCAGTATTGTGCAGGGGCACCAGTTAGTCGAGGTAATTGAGGTAATATGTAGGTAGATTTATTAGATAATAAGCAGAGAGTATGCAGCAGCAAAAAAGGGGGGGACAATGCAAATAGTTTGGGTAGCCGTTTGATTAATGTTCAAGAGTCTTGTGGCTTTGGAATAGAAGCTATTTAGAAGCCTCTTGGACCTAGACTTGGTGCTCCGATATCGCTTGCCGTGCAGTAGCAGAGAAAACAGTCTATGACTAGGGTGGCTGGCGTCTTTGGCAATTCTTAGGGCCTTCCTCTGACACCGCATGGTATAGAGGTCCTGGATAGGAGGAAGATTGGCCCCAGTGATGTACTGGGCCATACACACTACCATTTGTAGTGCCATAGTGCGATCAGAGTCCGAGCAGTTGCCATACCAGGTAGTGATGCAACCAGTCATGCTCTCAATGGTGCAGCAATACAAACTTTGAGGACCAATGCCAAATCTTTTCAGTCTCCTAAGGGAGAATAGGTGTTGTCATACCCTCTGCACGATTGTCATGGTGTGCTTGGACCATGCTAGTGTGTTGGTGATGTGGACACCAAGGAACTTGGACCTCTCAACCTGCTCCTCCACTGCAGCCCCGTCTATGAGAATGGGGGCGTGCTCGGTCTTCCTTTTCCTGTAATCCACAATCATCTCCTTTCTCTTGATCACATTGAGGGAGAGGTTGTTGTCCTGGCACAACACGGCCAAGTCTCTGACCTCCTCCCTATAGGCTGTCTCGTTGTTGTCTGTAATCAGGCATACCATGTTGTGTCATTGACAAACTTAAGTCGTGCCTGGCCATGCAGTCATGAGTGAACAGGAGGGGACTGAGCACGCACCCCTGAGGGGTTGAAGATCAGCATGGCTGATGTGTTGTTACCTACTCTTACCACCTGGGGGTGGCCCATCAGGAAGTCCAGGATCCAGTTTCAGAGAGAGGTGTTTAGTCCCAGGGTCCTTAGCTTAGTGATGAGGTTTGAAGGCACTATGGTGTTGAATGCTGAGCTGTAGTCAATGAATATCATTCTCACATAGGTGTTCCTTTTGTCCAGGTGGGAAAGGGCAGTGTGGAGTGCAATGGAGATGACATCATCTGTGGATCTGTTGGGGCGGTATGCAAATTGGAGTGGGTCTAGGGTTTCTGGTGTTGATGTGAGCTATGACCAGCCTTTCAATGCACTTCATAGCTACAGACATGAGTGCTATGTGTCGGTAGTCATTTAGGCAGGTTACCTTAGTATTCTTTGGCATAGGGACTCTGGTGGTCTGCCAGAAACATGATGGTATTACAGACTCAGACAGGGAGAGATTGAAAATGTCAGTGAAGACACTTGCCCGTTTGTCAGCGCATGCTCGGAGTACACGTCCTGGTAATCCATCTTGCCCTGCGGCCTCGTGAATGTTGACCTGTTTAAAGGTCTTACTCACATCGGCTACGGAGAGCGTGATCACACAGTCTTCCGGAACAGCTGATGCTCTCATGCATGTTTCAGTGTTACGTTCCTCAAAGCGAGCATAGAAGCAATTTAGCTCGTCTGGTAGGGTCGTGTCACTGGGAAGCTCGTGGCTGTGCTTCCCTTTGTAGTCTGTGATAGTTTGCAAGCCCTGCCACATCTGATGAGTGTCGGAGCCGGTGTAGTACAATTCGATCTTAGTCCTGTATTGATGCTTTCCCTGTTTGATGGTTCGTCGGAGGGCATAGCGTGATTTCTTATAAGCTTCCAGGTTAGAGTCCCACTCTTTGAAAGCGTTAGCTCTACCCTTTAGCTCAGTGTGGATGTTGCCTGTAATCAATGGCTTCTGGTTGGGATTTGAAGGTACAGTCACTGTGGGGACGACATCATCAATACACTTATTGATGAAGCCAGTGACTGATGTGGTTGTACTCAATGCCATCAGAAGAATCCCAGAATATATTCCAGTCTGTGCTAGCAAAACAGTCCCGTAGTTTAGCATCTGCTTCATCTGACCACTTTTTTATAGACCAAGTCACTGGTGCTTCCTGCTTTAGTTTTTGCTTGTAAGCAGGAATCAGGAGGATAGAATTATGGTCAGATTTGCCAAATGGAGGGTGAGGGAGAGCTTTGTACGTGTCTCTGTGTGTGACGTAAAGGTGGTCTAGAGTTTTTTTCCCCCCTCTAGTTGCACATTTAACATGCTGGTAGAAATTTGGTAAACCAGATTTACCTTTCTCTGCATTAAAGTCCCCGTTCACTAGAAGCGCCACCTCTGGATGATCTTTTTTACTGTTTTCTTGTGGCCTTATACAGCTCGTATAGTGCATTCTTTGTGCCAGCATCGGTTTGTGGTGGTAAATAGACAGCTACAAAGAATATAGATGGTTTTATTCTCATCATGAGATACTCTAACTCAGGCGAGACTTCCTAAGATATCGTGCACCAGCTGTTATTTACAAATATACATAGACCGCCACCCCTTGTCTTACCAGAGGCTGCTGTTCTATCCTGCCGATACAGTGTGTAACCCATCAGCTGTATGTTGTTCTGGAAAGTTCTCCATAACGTGTGGCCATTATACATTTCAGGATGGTCCGCAAGACTAGTGCACTGCATTAGACATGCACCTCTCTGGGGAGTGGACATGACTGGTTATTTCTGTAACAAGTGGTATGGCCTAATATGTCATTTTGATATGGTTACACCTCTTGGGACTTATCCAGAACATGGGTGTTCCTTTCAGATGAGCTAGCAGGATGACATGTCTGGTTATTTCTGTAAAATGTATCAATAAACTGTTGCTATGGTCCTACATGCATGCACCTGTCTTAGTCGAGAACATGTGTGTATTTTTTAACTATTGCTGTGACTCTACAGTTTCCATGCCCTAATATGAAACCAAACAAAAATTAGTGCAAGGCAATAAGATACCGGTGGCTAAATGCCAGAGGGAATGAGTCATTAAGAGGAGTTACTGTGTGTGACGTGAAGAGAAAACATTTAGAAGAAGTGTGTGCCAAGACTGGAAAGTTAGTTGTTTTCATGAACCAGTTCGACTTTTATTATGTCGTAATAAAAGTCTATTTGAACTCCGGCTCCGGTATTTGTGAAATATTATTGACTGAATATTTCCACAACGTTATTCATGTCATCGTTCAGCCACGACTCTGTGAAACATAAGATATTACAGTTTTTAATGTCCCATTGGTAGGATATACTTACTTGTAGTTCGTCCACTTTATTATCCAGCCAATTGTACCGATGGCAAAGGCAGATTAGCCACAGATCCTTACAAGGCACCCCAATCTCCTTCCGCAATATCGCCTTCTTTTTCTCCTTCGAATGACGGGGATGAGGGCCTGTTCGGGTGTCTGGAGTAAATCCCTCTCATCCGGCTCAGTAAAGAAAGATTATTCGTCCAGTTCAAGGTAAGTAATCGCTGTTCTGATATCTAGAAGCTCTTTTCGGTCATAAGAGACGGTAGCAGCAACATTATGTACAAAGTAAGTTACAAACAATGCGAAAAAACTGAAAAAATAGCATGGTTTGTTAAGAGTCCATAAAATGACAGCCATCCCCTCCGGCGCCATTAAATGGTTCTGTTTAATTGTTTTGCAATCAACGGCATGATTACACAGGTGACAGGATCTGCTATTAGAAGCTTTGTCAGTTCATTTTTCAATGTATCCATTTTTTATACTCCTGTTTTGCTTTGTAGTGTGTTAACCAATAAATTAAATTCACATTCATGTTTTTATTTAAACTGCGTTGGCCAAAACATATTGTTAATCATCTATTCAGAGAGAAACATAGCAAACCCAATGGAGTGCTCATTGCTATGGAAACCCCCCTCCAGCTGTGCTAACTCACATTGCTTCCATGGCTGTGGCCCTTATAGAGGCATATGTAATACCAACAGCACTGTTCCTCCATTGTGGTGAGGGGAACCTCTGCTGTCATCGGACTCTCACGTTAATGTGTGCAGACATCACACACTGTTATCACACACACTTGATATTTATTTATTTTTATTTCACCTTTATTTAACCAGGTAGGCCAGTTGAGAACAAGTTCTAATTTATAACTCCGACCTAGCCAAAATAAAGCAAAGCAGTGCGACACAAACAACAACACAGAGTTACACATAAACAAAAGTACAGTCAATAACACAATAGAAAAATCTATGTACAGTGTGTGCAAATGTAGAAGGTCAGGGAGGTAAGGCAAATAGGCCATAGAGGCAAAGTTATTACAATTTAGCATTAACACTGGAGTGATAGATGTACAGATGATGATGTGCAAGTAGAGATACTGGGGTGCAAAAGAGCAGGAAGATAAATAACAATATGGGGATGAGGTAGTTGGGGGGGCTATTTACAGATTGGCTGTGTACAGGTACAGTGATCGGTAAGCTGCTCTGACAGCTAATGCTTAAAGTTAGAGAGGGAGATATGTCTCCAGCTTCAGTGATTTTTGAAAATATTTCCAGTCATTGGCAGCAGAGAACTGGAAGGAAAGGCGGCCAAAGTAAGTGTTGGCTTTGGGGATGACAAGTGAAATATACCTGCTGGAGCGCGTGCTACGTGTGGGTTTTGCTATGGTGACCAGTGAGCTGAGATAAGGCGGGGCTTTACCTAGCAAAGACTTATAGATGACCTGGTCAAGGGCAGTCAAGTCTGGGGTGAACCAAGGGCAATATCTGTTGTTAGTTCTACATTTTTTGAATGGGGCATGCTTATTTAAGATGATGAGGAAAGCACTTTTAAAGAGCAACCAGGCATCCTCTACTGACGGATGAGGTCTACATCCTTCCTCGATACCCGGGCCAGGTCGATTTAGAAAGGCCTGCTCACTCAATTGTTTTAGGGAGCGTTTGACAGTGATGAGAGGTGGTAGTTTGACCGCGGACCCATTACGGACGCAGGCAATGAGGCAGTGATCGCTGACATCCTGGTTGAAGATGGCAGAGGTGTCTTTAGAGGGAAGGTTGGTCAGGATGATATCTAAGAGGGTGCCCATTGTTACGGATTTAGGGTTGTACCTGGTAAATTCCTTGATAATTTGTGTGAGATTTAGCGCATCTAGCTTAGATTGTAGGACGGCCGGGGTGTTAAGCATATCCCAGTCACCTAGCAGTATGAACTCTGAAGATAGATGGGGGGAAATCAATTCACATATGGTGTCCAGGGCAAAGCTGGGGGCTGAGGGGGTCTATAACAAGCAGCACCGGTGAGAGACTTGTTTCAGGTGGATTTTTAAAAGTAGAAGCTCAAACTGCTTGTGCACAGACCTGGATAGCCTGCAGAGTTCTGTCATACTATCTCTGCAGTAGATTGCAACTCCGCCCCCTTTGGCATGTCTATCTTGTCGGAAAATGTAGTATTTGGGGATGGAAATGTCAGGATTTTTGGTGGCCTTCCTAAGCCAGGATTCAGACATGGCTAGGTCATCTGGTTTGGCAGTGTGTGCTAAAGCAGTGAATAAAACAAACTTAGGGATGAGGCTTCTGTTAACATGCATGAAACCAAGGCTTTTATGGTTACAGAAGAATGGGAGTGGTGCTGGGGACTGCAAGGCCTTGGTTAACCTTTACATCACCAGAGGAACATAGGAGGAGTAGGATAAGGGTACGGCTAAAGGCTATAAGAACTGGTCGTCTAGTGCATTCAGAACAGGGAGTTAAAGGAGCAGATTTCTGGGCGTGGAAGAATAGATTCAAGGCATAATGTACAGACAAGGGTATGGTAGGATGTGAGTACAGTGTAGGTAAACCTAGGCATTGAGTGACGATGAGAGATGTTTTGTCTCTAGAGTCAGCAATTAAGCCAGGTGAGGTCACCGCATGTGTGGGGGGTGGGACAAAAGCGCTGTCTAAGGCTCTACAGTGAAGTAAGAAAATAATCACTAACCAAAACAGCAATAGACAAGGCATATTGACATTAGGGAGAGGCATGTGTAGCCGAGTGATCATAGGGTCCAATGAGTAGCAATATGTGAATCAGGGAGCCGATTCAGTAATTGCTACTACGCGAGGCGAGCTGGAGACACAGCGATTCAGACAGCTAGCTGGCTGGAGCTAGCAGATGGGCCATCGGCGATGTTGCAACGGAAGAGCCTGTTGAAACCACCTCGGACTATTACGTCGGCTGACCAGTCGTGATGGATCGGCGGGGCTCTGTGTCGGCAGTAAAGGGTCCAGGCCAATTGGCAAAAGAGGTATTGTACCCAGGAATTAGCTGGTGGACCTCTTTGGCAAGCCGGGAGATGGGCCTAGCTCGAAGCTAGCTCAAGGCTAACTGGTGCTTGCTTCAGGACAGAGACGTTAGCTAGGAGTAGCCACTCGGATTGCAGCTAGCTAGCTGCGATGATCCGGTGTAAAGGTTCAGAGCTTGAGGAATAAATCCAGAGATGTGGTAGAGATGAAGCATTCCGATATGCTCTGGGACAATATCGCGCTATGCAGACTTGCAGGTATTGACCGAGCTGAGGCTGGCTGGTGTCCGAGTTAACGGTGAAGACTGCTAGCAGTGGCTAACTGACAACTAGCTAGTAGCAAGTTAGCTGGCTAGCTTCAGATGGGGGTTCTGGTTCTAAAGTATAAAAATAGCAGATCCGTACCACATTGGGTGAGGTGGGTTGCAGGAGTGTATATTCAGTCTGTAGATGGAAAGTGAGATTAAAATATATACGAAGAATATGAGGAAAACGATAGATAAAACAATATTTACACGGGACAAGACAAAACACACGTCCGACTACTACGCCATCTTGGATGCTAATAGGTCCTGTAGTGGGGTGGCAGGGCAGCAGTCATGTATCGGTGGGGGATGTGAGGGGAAAAGGTCTGGGGGGTATGCAAGTCCGTGTGGGAACTGTACATGACTGCATGTTGCTTTAATATGCAAGTAGAAAGCCAATGTGTGTGTGTAAGGGGTACATAGGTGTGCAAGGTCATTGTAGTGTTGATAATTAAAGGTAGGCTTGTGCTGTTTGTTTCAGGGTTAAGTGCCTTGCTCAAGGGCACATCTACAGATTATTCACGGCTTGAGGATTCACACCAGAGACCATTTGGTTACTGGGGCAACACTCTTAATCACTAGACTACCCTACATGAATCCTAGCCCGTCACTGTGACTGGGATTATACATCAACTCCTTCGGCACCTCTTTAATATCATTGAAACTCAATTCCAAGTCTCTGTTGGAAATCATTCTTTGTCTTCATGGCACTTCCTGCTTTAAATAAAGATTAATAATTGATTTATTTAGGCCCATCGCCCCATAAACAACATACAGTAGGCCGTCAACGATGCTTCTCCAGCAAACTTAACTTTGGGCAGTCTTCTCCATCTCATTCCAGGACTTGCCCATCTTTCTGTGCTCTGTTTAGATGTAATAATAAATAAATAAATAAAATAAAGGTTAGATGAAAAAAAATCCTCACATGAAGGATTGCACACAAACACTCACTCATTGTATGTTGGATCTGTAGGTTGTTTTGCTAAATGGAGGCGTCATAAATGCAAGTACTGCAATGTGTTACACATGCAGAAGATGATGATTATAGGCATGGCAGCAAAGATGTGAATGTTTTGCTGGCTGTGCCAATGTTATTAAAACTGAGTCCTAAACATTGTGTTGGCTCTGGATCTGAGTGTGAAAAATGGTCTAACACACATTAGAAGCAAAGGAATATACTGTAGGATTGATGAAACTCAAAACTCTGATTGGAGACATCTATAAAGATAAAGTACTATTACGTTATTCTAAACAGCACAATGAAAAATAGCAGTGCTCCATTCTGAATCATTCACACACATCTGATTCTCACTTTTGGTTCAAGTGTTCAGTCAATTAAACCTATACCACATATGCGCTTGATGTTTTACAGTAGTGTCAACATTTGTCATCTTTGTTAATAGGCTGGCTCCTCCTTCCTGTACATCTGTCTGCTATGTTAAATGGGGGATGGCAGTCATGTATGCGCATAACTTGACTTGCTTGACTTGTTATTTTCAGCTCCTAGTGGAGCAAAGGGCCTCAGTGGTGCATCTCCAGCAAATTCTGTTCTGGGCGGTTTTCTTGACTTCATTCCAGGTGGTTCCTACATGCCTTTTTCATCCCAGTCTCCACAGTCCTGAGTTTATTATATATTTTTCTTCTTTTTGTGGATCCATTTGTAAATATCCAAGTATTCTGCTGAACACTGCACATTGCTCTATAAGAAACGCCTGACTTCACCTGAAAGACTTCCTGCCATCTCCCTTGGCCGTGATACATCTTACTGTCTCACATCTTTATATACATCAGATTTTATGTACAAATTGTTCCAGATATGGACTCTGCAGACCAATGTAAGGTAGAGTAAAACGAGACCCTCCTCTCTTGACACTTTTAATTGGAAAATAATGTCCATCAATCGCATTACCACCCTACAAGATGAGTCAGAGGTTGTCTTAGCAGAAGCGCAAACTGTTTACGTATCACCCTCCATTCATTCTTGGAATATAGGTAGATAATGGCTTTTAAATTACCGTGATGGCACTCAAGTGTAAAGCTCATAATTGTGCCTGAGCCTTGTCAGTGGGAGTGGGTTGCGACATGAGCTTGGCACAGTGCTTCCTCCTATGAAGACATGCTAGTACATAAATTAGATGTGGAGATGAAACAGTCTTTCTGGAGAGTCTAATTGATCTGAGAGAGTGGCTCTCTAAGCCCCCAGAACGTAAATTCCCACTTATCTGGGCAAACTCTGAACATGCCCCTCATGCCTCAGGAATAAAGATGCCAAAAATAGGATGTGGTTTCTCCCTCCACCCTGCTTACCGGCCCAGTGCTGTCTGAAGATGTTTTCTGGCTGATGAACACCTGCCTAAGGAGAATACACAGCCCAGTAAGTAATAGTAGCTGTATGAGTTGATGCATTAACATCATTGTGACCTTTTACCATAGTGTCTGAATTAAAAATACATTAATGAAAATACAGATATACTTACCTGGCAGGGCAGACACCTTAATCATGAAGGAGGTTCACCCAGGGAGAGGCTCAGCTGCTGCACTCCGGCTGTGCTGACCGTTGCAAATTCTCCAAATGTGGCAATCTCCACTGCATCATTTGTGGTAGTCAGAGCATAAAAAGAGATTTCAGGAGTGCGCTTAGCTACTCATGTTACTGCTAATGTTGATAAGTTTGTATGAAGTGAGGTTGTTCTCTAAAAACAGCTTCTAAACTGAACTAGTCACTGGTCAGTGAGGAAAACAGAGAAAAGAGGAGGGGGAGACCCATTATTCACCTGTGATGCTGACCAGCTGTGTTGAAGCGCTAAGAGACTTGGAGAAGAAGACCCCTAGAAGACCAGAGTGACACCCTGATGGATTCCGATCCTTTGTTTACCACAAAAAAGTCTGAGCCTCTCCCCCCTCCCTTCTCCCCCTCATTGCTAGGCATCTCAGGGGGGAGGAAGCCTGGGAAACTATGACTTCACTGTTTTTCAGACACAAAGATCCATTGTGAAGCATGTTCAGTATTTCATTCTAAAGAGCCAGAGTGGGAGCCACTGATAGTCTCCACATCAAACTGAGCCACAAGGGAAACAATGTTCACACCCAGGGATTCTGTCTGGGCCTTGTCAGAGAAACAGAATTAGAATCATACTCTAAGAGAGAGAAATAATGAATATAATATAACACTTTGGTATTTGAAACCCTACATTGAGGTTAATTTCTGTGGTGCTGTGGTGTTTCTCTGTAGATACTTTCTATAATATGCTACATAATTAGCTTTTCATACGAAAAACAACTATTACAACTAACTTTATACAACTGGATATGAAAAAGTGGTGTCTCTTTACAAATGCAGCATATTATCTCTGCTTGGGAATATTCCCCCAAAAAACTAAGTGAAATATCCAAATAGTGTAAAATCCAGCAATATAACACATTGGGATCAGTAGCTAAATTAATAATACATTTCGTACATATTATACCACTGGGAGAAAGGAGAGTGTAATCATCTGTTGAAGTAAAGAGGTAGGAGTGAGAGAGTGTGAATACCCGACTTGACCTTTGACTGCTGGAGGTCAGAAGTCAGGGCTCATCAGAGGTATGAGATTGCAGAGAGGGGGATAAGCTTCCAGGAGAGATCCATCATTTTCCTCTCATCTCTTCTCCTCTCACTCGCTCGCTCACTTAATCCATCCAGGGATTGCTTTGCATGGACATTATAGCCTTTCATATTACCAATAATCCCTGAGAAATGACTAAGGCGCTGTACACTCCCAGGCTCAGAGGAATCCCTAATGAGAGCTATATACAGTACTTTCTCCAGTGTAGGATTGGTTTCCTCACAGTCCATAAAACATTGTTACTCACAATAGACATGTCATACCTGAATTGAAAATAAAATGAGTCATGTCACTTTCTGTCTATTGATTCGATGCGGTGGGTGCCAGCGTTGGGTTGCATTCGCTTCATATTGATTAAGTTTAGATTCTCTCTCAGTTCACCAAAATGACATTTTCTCAAAGGTCTGCCCTTTACAGTGACAAGAAATATGCATGAGATGACTGCTAACATAGCTGATATCTTTGGTGAAAAATGAAAAATCCATGCCAAATAATTACTATAAAATAACAATATTCACTGGAAAAAAAAAAAAAATGATACCTGAAAGAGAGCGACCCTGCTCGCCGTTTTTGCTGGTTTGTGACCCGCTAGCATCGCAGGAATAAGGCAACCTCAAAGTTACACACAGGGAGGGGAATTCCATAACAATACCTATTCGTTGGCATTGTTAGTGACCCATTCTATTCCACCTTATGAAAATACAGAAAAGAAACATGTCTTGTTATGGTCCCATTAATTGTCATTACCTAAGACATACGTGCCCCTGTACACTCATTAGAAATCTTAAATATTTCCTGCATCATAAAACTGGCCTCAAAGTTTTTATTTTATGATCCACATCTGGATCTCAGCTGCACTGGGCTCTGTATTGTTCTTTGTCACTGTTAAGTGAATTCAGTTTATGAGTCACTGAATTTAATTTGTTCAACTAAGTGAGAGAGGCTCGTGACTCTTTCTAGTTTACTCTAAGGCCTTGACTGAAATCCAAGGGGGAGGAGTGGCGGTCTAATACTATGGGCAATCATTTTCAGGAGTTCCCTGATAATGTCCCTGATGCCAGGTTTCTGCAAATGCTTAGTACAACGTAACACAATTAGGGCTGTCAAAGTTAATCAGTTAACTTTTTGTAATTTTAGTGCACCATTTTTCATGATTCTTGTAATGCCTTATATAGAAATATTATTTGAAAACATATTGAATTTTGCCCATAGGGAGCGATGGCTGCATAGGGGTGCAGATTGTAAACATGCACAGAAGCTCTGGCGAGGACCAGTGGGCCAATACGTAAAGCTTAATAAAGAGCAGTGATACTAGCAAAATCAGTGTGCGGGTTTCTTCTTTTTTCTCTACTATAGCCCATAGAAACGCATTGAATAACACATTCATGAATGGAAAAAAGTCAGTTAAAAAGACATCCAATAGTAATAATAAGGTTTTGAAGTGCCTGTCCTATATTTAGGAGATCTAAAGAAAGCTCAGTAATATATTGTAGTTTTTTTGGACACACATTTAACCCCTCATTTTTGTTGGCACAAAACTACCTCCATACTTCCATTAATTTATATGGGTTACCTTCAGATGAGTCCCGTGACACTTGTGGGGGTCATAGATCAAAATGAAGAACACCATCGTGTTCTGTTTCCACAGAGTGGTCATTTGAATTTGCAGACCAAACCGTTTGGATGCTACAGACGTGAGAAGACCAATTTTTTTAATATATTTTTTTACATTTTCAGGATGTCTCACGGTTCGGCCACCTTCCACTGCAGATGCGGATGGCCAACATCGGCAGATTCGGTGGACTGAGACACAGAGATCTGTAGCTTAGATTGACAGATTTTGATGCACATTTTTTTAATGTTACTTGGATTATAGACTCTTAGTCATAGTTAATCACAGCAAATCATGCAATTAACTCTGTTAAATGTTTTATATCGTTTCACAGCCCTGACTACATCTTTATTTTCCATGGTACAGTGAATAAAATAAATGTGTCTTCAGCTCTCATTACTTAACTTCCCCAGATGGCAAACAACACACACAAAGTTGTGAGGAGCCCTGTGTATAAAAATGAAGAGCTAGTGCTTTTGTACATGAAGTACAAGTAAATATAGTAATATGACAAAACATCCAGTGGGACCCTTTGAATTACCTGATTCATTTGAAACTAGAATCCTCAGTATTCCTCCTCTGTATGTATAACAAATATGTATACCCATTTAAACCATGCAGTGTTTGGTCAATGCTACAAACCAGAAACGAAGTGCATATGTGATCATATTGACTTCAAAGAGCCGGTAGGTATAGAATCTTATTAGCACAGCTCGTCTAGCAGTCACTTATCCCCTTATGAGTAATACCACATTGAGAGAGACCCTGTGGAACACTCTCACCAAAAACCCTCTAAATCCCTAAGGATTTTTCCTTTATCATACGTGATTGCTTAGAGCTCCATTTCATGCTAGTGAATAAAGTCATGCTGGAGAGCCAGAGCCTGCATTCTCAGCTTCACTCAGTGGGAGATTATAGGCCCAACACTGAGAATAGAGGAGAAGTGTCAGAGGGTACCTCCCAAATGTTACCCTATTCCCTTTATAGTGCACTGCTTTTGACCAGGGCCCATAGGGAATAGGGTGCCATTTGGAACGTACATTGAGTGTGAGTATAGTTATCCAGACAGACACTCCGTGGCCATCTGACACTCAGCAGAAGTGGCAGGAGTGGATGCTCTAATTGTGCTGATTGGATGGACCAGAGGGGAGGGGCAGACAAAAGGAGAGTGTCACTGTGGCCCCTTATGAGTGACCACAGGGCTGTGGAATGCTGACAGAGGACTATAATAGGGATGGACAGGACTGTTTGGTACAAACACATAGAGGTACCTCATACTTAACCCTGAGATGAGTTACCAGATCTCACCCTGTGTTCTATTGGGTTTTTATATGCCTCTATCTATCCTCCTCTCATATCACTTATTTGGCTAATAACATTATTTCATATAATGCTGATGGATTTGATCTAGAACTTACCTATATGTTTAAAGTTCCTGCAGTTTGAGATTGTTTTTGTATAGATTTCTCTGACCCTCTGTCTGCAGCACCATGTAGCCACCTGCTGTGTGGGAGTGTTTTTTCTCTGGCGTCAACAAACACCCACGGTCCTCTCAGACTCCACAGAGACTAATCTATGTGTAACTTTTAACACGGAGGAGTACAAAACTCTATTTGCTTAATTAGCAAACTCAAATGATGTTTGATTGTTATGGCTTCACATGTACAGTATTAAGAATAGTGCTGGATGGTGTGCTTCTTGCAAACTTAGTTACAATTAGAGCCCTGAGTTTTTCCTGACCATGACCAGGGAAAACTCTGAGCCCTTATTATACCTGGCTAGTTGTAACATGTAGTTGCAATACCACTATCTGTTCACCACTTTTCACAAAGAAAAAAAGGCACGTTCTGTGGGATGTTCCCCAATATACAGTATAGCTGGTCTGGTGATCGATGATAGATGAGAGTTAACTCAAGCACTGAACTAGACTTCCAGCCGATGACAATCGCAGCTGCTCGTCTCGTCACACTTTCACAAGGGACAATTAATCAAATATGTAGATGTGACATACAGGAACAGTTATTCTACTCCCCATTTACTGGATAAGTATGGATAAGTGCTAAGGATGGGTGGTGAAAGGAAAGTGATGATTGATTTTCAAAACCCCAGATGTGTAGGACTGACCAGACTACAACTATGGTCTGAACAAACAAATAAAGGGGTGTATGCAATATATCCTAAGCATAAAAAAGACGAATGCATGATTCCCCAAGAAAGCAGAGGTGACACTGTTTAAACATTATAGGCTTGCATCCCTCCTGCTTGGATATGGCATGTCATATACAGCATAATAATAGGCCATTTTATCGAACATAAATATTGCTAATGTCAGTTAGACCTACTTTTTCATTCCATTTCTGGAAAACAGTGGATAGACTGAGAGGAAATACAGTTCTCATGGCCACCATTCCATTGAGAGCTCATTTTCCTGGGCAAGCTGTCAGGTTCCCCTAATTATAAACAGAACGTTCGCTATGAAACGTATATTAGCCTGGGAGAAAGATGTCAAACAAATACAGCAGTTTTGATAAGTAACCCACTTTAAAAAATATATTTTTCTTATTTTTCTTTTGTTCTTATTATTTCTCATTCTTTCTATATTTTACCCCCTTTCTTTTCTTGTTTGGGATTGTGTGTGTGTGTGTGTGTGTGTGTGTGTGTGTGTGTGTGTGTGTAGAATGGCTGACAAAGTGGAGTGTGTGAGGGTTAACAGAGGATCATGTTTGGTGGATGGATCTTTCAGGTGGGCAGGCAGCTTGAGCCCATCCAGCAGGGAGCAACAAACAATCCTATCTGGAAAACAGAAACCCAGTCCTGTGATACAGGCTGCCATGGTGTTGTTTCTATTCTTTCTCTCTCTTTTCTCTTTTTAGAATTTCAACTCATGCATTCATTTTCACCCACTCAGTGTTAAGTTAGGGTGATCAAATCAAATGTTATTTGCGACATACGCCGAATACAACAGGTGTAGACCTTACCGTGAAATGCTTACTTACAAGCCCCTAACCAACAATGCAGTTCAAGAAATAGAGTTAAGAGAAACAAATGTATTTAGTAAATATTATCAATCAAAAGTAACACAATAAATACATATAAAAATGAGGCTATATACAGGGGGTACCGGTACTGAGTCAATGTTGGGGGAAACAGGTTAGTCGAGGTAATTTGTAAAGTAACTATGTGTCACGTTCTGACCATCTGGTCTCCAGTGCGTCTCCTCGGTCCGGCGTACATGGCACCAGCCTTATGCATGGTGTCCCCGGTTCGCCAGCACAGCCCAGTGCGGGCTATTCCACCTCGCCACACTGGCCTGGCTACGGGGAGCATTCAACCAGGTAAGGTTAGGCAGGCTCGGTGCTCAAGAGCTCCAGTGCGCCTGCACGGTCCGTCTATCCGGTGCCACCTCCACGTACCAGGCCTCCGGTGGCAGCCCCCCGCACCAGGCTGTCGCTCCATCTCCTCCCTACAGGTGCTCCCGTCTGTCCTGAGCCGCCAGAGTCTCCTGTCTGTCCTGAGCCGCCAGTCTCCCGTCTGTCCTGAGCCGCCAGAGTCTCCTGTCTGTCCTGAGCCGCCAGTCTCCCGTCTGTCCTGAGCCGCCAGTCTCCCGTCTGTCCTGAGCCGCCAGTCTCCCGTCTGTCCTGAGCCGCCAGTCTCCCGTCTGTCCTGAGCCGCCAGTCTCCCGTCTGTCCTGAGCCGCCAGTCTCTCGTCTGTCCTGAGCCGCCGGAGTTTCCCGTCTGTCCTGAGCCCCGGAGTCTCCCGTCTGTCCTGAGCCGCTGGAGTCTCCCGTCTGTCCTGAGCCGCCAGTCTCCCGTCTGTCCTGAGCCGCCAGTCTCCCGTCTGTCCTGAGCCGCCAGTCTCCCGTCTGTCCTGAGCCGCCAGTCTCCCGTCTGTCCTGAGCCGCCAGTCTCTCGTCTGTCCTGAGCCGCCGGAGTTTCCCGTCTGTCCTGAGCCGCCGGAGTCTCCCGTCTGTCCTGAGCCGCTGGAGTCTCCCGTCTGTCCTGAGCCGCCAGAGTCGCCAGTCAGCCAGGCAGGAGCCGTCAGTCAGCCAGGAGCCGCCAGAGCCGTCAGTCAGCCAGGAGCCGCCAGAGTCGTCAGTCAGCCAGGCGATGCCAGAATCTCCCTTCACTCCGGAGCTGCCGGAGCCTCCCACCTGTCCAGGCTGCCGGAATCTCCCGTCCATTCGGGACCCGTGGCGAGGGTAACCAGTCCGAGGTCGGCTGCGAGGGTCGCCGCTCATAAGAGGCCATGGGGGCGGTTCAGAAGGCGGACAAAAACTATGGTGAAGTGGGGTCCACATCCCACGCCAGAGCCGCCACCGCGGACAGACGCCAACTCAGACCCTCCCCTATAGGTTCAGGTTTTGCGGCCGGAGTCCGCACCTTTGGGCGGGGGTCCTGTCACGTTCTGACCATAGTTCTGTTAGTTTATTCTTTGTTTTAGTATGGTCAGGGCGTGAGTTGGGGTGGGCAGTCTCTGTTTGTTTTTCTATGTTGGTTTTTGTGTTCAGCCTAGTATGGTTCTCAATCAGAGGCATGTGTCGTTAGTTGTCTCTGATTAAGAATCATACTTAGGTAGCCTAGGTTTCACTTTTGGTTTGTAGGTGTTTGTTTCCGTGTGAGTGTTTGGGCCACACGGTACTGTTTCGGTTTTCATTTTGTTCACATCGTTTATTGTTTTGTATTTCAGTGTTCAGTTCGTTTCAATTAAATATCATCATGAACACTTATCACGCTGCGCTTTGGTCCGATCCTTCTTCCACCAACGACAACCCTTACACTATGCATAGATAATACACAGTGAATAGCAGCAGTGTAAAAACAAAGGGGGAGTGTCAATGTAAATAATCAGGGTGGCCATTTGATTAGTTATTCAGCAGTCTTATGGTTTGGGGGTAGAAGCTGTTATTAAGCAGCCTTTTGCTCCTAGACTTGGCGCTCCAGTATCACTTGCCTTGCGGTAGCAGAGGGAACAGTCTTTGACTTGGGTGACATGGAACATGAAACTCTCGACCCGCTCCACTTCAGTCCCGTCGATGTTAATGGGGGCCTGTTCAGCCCTCCTTTTCTAGGAAGGCTAGAAAATGTTTATAGTACAAAACTGCTTTTAATGAAGCATAGCAAAACAATTCCCTTCGATTGGGATTAGCCAATAACGGTGGGCTTGGCAAGGGCCAGGTGTGGTATTCTTAATGTAACTTTAAGTTACATAAGTTATTGCTCACATCCAGATAGATTGCAAATAACTTTAGGCCTATAGCATGTAAAGCTATTTGTGGTATAATGCCATTCTTGTCACTGTAACATGTGAAGTCCTTTGTTGGAGTTTTTTTCAAATCAGACAACCAACAAATCAATATTTAAATTTCCAGTTGACTGTTTATCTGCTTGCCAGTTCTGCATGCCTATATCTAGGCTATTCACCTGTGGTTCACTACCACCCTCTTCTGGTGATTTATCGTAAACTCCTGCCTCCTATAATCTTTGCCCAGGGTTGTGAAATCCTGGGAAATCTCCAAATGGGAAATATACCATGGGACTTTTTGTGTGGATTTTTTGCACACTGACTTACTCTTTTGTTCTCTTTGTCATCAAATAAGACTTACTCTTCCATACAAATAACAGGATTTACTTAGGTTTCGAACTTCAATTAAGTAGTGCTAGGTTCTGAACAAAGTAAAAACTCAAACGAACAACTAGGAAAAGCTCAAACCAAGTTTATTCACCCACTGGGTCATACAGCTGCAAAGACAACATACAAGTCACACAAGCACATCTTTATACCTTCCAACTAGGCAGAGTCATCTCCTTGCATGTCTAAGATAGGAAAGTAGTGTCTGTTGTTAGGCAGAAACATAGTAGATTCCTCTTACTGGTATTGTCATGGCCCTGCCTAAGTCTAGGACCCTCATGGGCTTGGAAATATGTGTGCGTGAGATAGGACTGTGTTCAGATGGCCTTCATGGTGGGCCTCTGTGGCCCCCTCCCAGCAGTGTCTTTTGTCTTCAACTGTTGACCTTATCTCGAGTTGAGTTCCACATCCCTCGTGGTCCTGGTTCCGCAGCAACTGGCCTGCCTTATCAGGTACTAAAACTAGACTACTGTTGCCCTTTGCCTCCCTCCTTAGGAACATTCATATTCAACAATAACATATTTGAACAGAATATCAACTTTCTGCACTTCCCCTTTTCTCTCTCAGTAACTTTCCATATCACTCAGTAACTTTCCACACACAGAGTTCCTCTGTACCATTCATTGACCCTAACACATTCCTTATACATGTAAAGTAATCAATAAGTTATGGTATGGTAACATGAACAAGTATATTTCAAGCTAGAATCCAAGAGCAGCCTAACAATGTACTTGTAGCCTACTTTGTAACATTGCTCAAATTATCCATCCCAAAAACATTATTTAAACAAAACTATCAATTTCAAATGATATCTCATGTGCACCTGAACCCCCCCCCCCCCCCAAAAAAAGGCATCTAAAAAAAAAAAAAAAGACCTGTCCACTTATTAAGCTCGTTGTTCATATTTTGTCCCTTTTTCATCCTCAGTTGTTCACTCAGACTCTGATTTAATGTCCATTTCCTCCTTTGTGTCACTCTGAAGCTGTGTGCTGGACCCTAGCTCTATTCCTGGCTCAAAAAGGTTAAGGTTCGCCCTAATAGCCACCAATTTCTCCACTCTGTTGTTTGTTAAACTGTTGCCCACCTTTGTTTTGGTTTTCCCAAAGAATGCTCTGAGGCGCAAAGAAGCTGCTGATGTTGGTGGGATCTGAAGGATTACAGAGGCGATGGGTGACAGGGCCTCAGATGCACAGAGACCCTTCCACCAGGTGTAGGGAGAAATGTGCTGGCATGATTGCCATATCCCATCCCCATTCCAAAGGCCTTGCTTGGTAGAAAACTTTGCCAGACTTGCCAGAACTTTGCCCTCATCAAGATTGAGGTGGTGTGAGAGGGTAGAAATCACATAGTATGCGCTGTTGATCTGTTCTCCAGAAAGTATTTGTTTCCCAATATGCTTTGGATCCAGCATGTATGCTGCTGCGTGAATTGGCTTGATACAAAACTCTCCACACAGCTCCAGAAATCGAACAACTGCCGTCTCCTCTGTGTTGAGTAGCAAGGCTGAAGGGAGGGCTGTGCTGATTTTGTCTTTTAAATCAGCAAAAAGCCTGAGAACATCTGACAAGACAGCATCCTCTCCTTCAATCTGATCAATGGCAAATGCGATCGGTGAGAGTAGCGTAAGATTGCGAACCACTCTCTCCCAAAACACATCATCAAGCAGTATTTTCCTGATGGAGATTTCAATTTCCACAGACTGTGATCTTGCCATTTCTTGCAGAGACTCCTTGTCTTTTAGAAGGCTGCTGTACATGGTGACAACCCCAGCCCATCTAATGTTGCAGGTCAGTTTCAGTGTGGAGTTATTTTTCTTTGTATTTTTATTGCTGTAGGTTGCTGACACTTCCTCTTTGCTCCTGACATCCTGTACAACTTGCTTGGCTGTCTTGTATAGTGTTTCCATTGTTTGCAAACTCATGATGTCCTTGATGAGTAGGTTAAGCCCATGAACCATGCACCCAATAGGTGTAATGTGAGGGTAGGCCTCCTCCACTTGTGCCCAGGCAGCCTTCATGTTTGCAGCACTATCAGTAACAACAGCAAACACCTTCTGTGGTCCAACGTCATTGATTACAGCCTTCAGCTCATCAGCAATGTGAGTGCTCGTGTGTGTGTTGTCCTTTTTGTCTGTCGTCTTGAAAACCAATGGTAGAGGAGTAGAGACTATGTAGTTTATGATGCCATCACCTTGTACATTTGACCACCCTTCGGAGACAACAGCAACACTGTCTGCCTTCTCTATTGTTTCCTTCACCTTTCCTTGCACTCTGTTGAACTCAGCTTCCAGTAAATTAGTAGACAGAGCATCTCTGTTCGGAGGAGAGTATCCAGGGCAAATAACATTGAAACATCTCTTCCAGTACACATTCTCACTGAGCATGAGGGGTGAGCCTGTTGCATATACAGCTCGAGCCAGGCACTCATCGGCATTCTTTTGGCTGTGGTCTTCCATTGTATGGCAGAACAATGGTTCTTGTGCGCTTTGATATAATGTTGCATTTTTGCATTTGGTTAAATGCACCTGCAACTTTGTGGCATTCTTTACATACTGCTTTGTACAGTAGTTGCACATGTACATAGTCTTCCCATCGTCATTAATGGCTGGGGTGAAATGCTTCCACACATCTGATACTAAACGTGGCATTCTTCCCCCTAAAGAAATAAAGTGGGAATGTTTAAATTAGCCAACACATAACAGCATGAAACAACATTTAATGTTAAAGGCAGCCTACAGTATGCACTGGGAAATTAATAAAACAATAAGTTGGGAGTATGATTAGCCTATTGGGCTTGAAATGTTTTTATATACATATGTTTTAGCTTGTGTGGAAATAGATAAGTGTGTAGTTATTTAAAGAACAAGATGATCAATCAAAATCATAATCAACTTACCTTACTCACTAGGGAGGATATCGTTAACAATGGTATCCTGTCCTGATGTAGCAAATATAATATATGTATTGCTGAAGTATAAAGAATGGCTCCTTTCAAAAAGAGTACCGTGTTTCTCCACATTAAAAATACAGAAGTGCTTCTAAAATTCCCAACATTACAAACAGTCCGTTGGAAATTTACCGGAAATGTACCTTTTTGCCACCAGCTGCTATACAAGCTAGTAGATACAGCTATATAATGTTCGCTAAGCAACTTTATCCATGCTAATATAATAATAACACGTCAACGAAAATACGTTTATCCACTGACCCATTTGTATTAATCCACAACTAGTAATAAATCAGAAAGGAATATGAAACGCGGAACTTTTTATTTTCGTTGCTGTAACCCGGAAGTACTTCTGTTACCCACATGGGTTTCCGTTTGCAGTTGTTTGAGGAACCATGAGAGTGCAGTGAACAAGCCATGAGCTGAGCTTTTAAACAGCAAAACACCGGTAGGTTTCACCAAACACCATTTGATTAAAAGGAATGCTGATAGCTGTTGCCAGATGTTTTGACTCAAGAGTAGCTACGGCCAATTAGCTGGCTAGCCATAATAGCAGATATATCTGACATGTGCTTGCTGAGAGAATATTTCAGTCAAGCCTACAGCAACCCCGTAGTGATTTGTACTATTTGTGTACAATGGTGTTTCTATATATCTTCTCCAGGTACATTCCTGCTTCGTGTAGTCACTGGGAACATCAAAGTGCATTATTTATCCAGTGATTTGCAGCTTACAGTACCATGTCTTCACAAGACAGTAGTGAGGGGCAGCAGTGCCCCCTGGCGGTGGGTGTGGAGACAAGCAGCCAGTCTGCCAGTGATGGGGAGACAGACTGTGAGGTCATTACGGTCACCATTGGAGCAACAGTCCCCACAGGGTTTGAAAACACTGCTGCAGAGGAAGTCCAGGAGAAGATTGGGGCTGATGCAACAATAAGCAAGGACCGCGGTCGAATATACTTCCAAATAACCACAGATAAGCTCTCACAGGTAAGATGCCATTGGCTTTGCCAACAGGGTATGCCTGGTGTCAAAACAACAAAGTCATTTCTGAAGATTC
Source organism: Oncorhynchus masou masou (assembly GCF_036934945.1). Lineage (NCBI taxonomy): Eukaryota > Metazoa > Chordata > Actinopteri > Salmoniformes > Salmonidae > Oncorhynchus > Oncorhynchus masou. Next base: position 56,942,570 of record NC_088216.1, on the reverse strand, counting down.
TGATTTATTTCACGTGATTAGTAAATAATGTTTAGTAAAGGTCAACCCTGTTACGTGAACTTAACTCTCCTTTTACTATGGTGAAACTATTCCTTTTTTAAAAAAGAAACATGCAGGTGAGCTGGTTCTGCTCTTTTTGGCCATTTTGTGGAGGAAAACTGAGCGGGTTGAGCATAACACGTCAACCCCGTTACCCATAGATAGATAGGCTAGAAATGTTTAAAAAATGTGAAGCTTGCATTCAATTGCCCCTCCCTGTAGCACACAGCAAGCTTCCATTTCTCCTGTCACAAGGGGAGTTATGATAATTTCAATCCTGTTACATCAAATATGTTACTTTAATTGGCACTAATTGTAATTTTTCTTAATTTAACCTCTTGAGATGGGAAAACATGTTTTTTATAAAGTTGAACATGTGTACTTTATGACAGAATGTTAAAATTAGGTGAAATAATTTGTTTTCTTTTACCAAATTACACGGCCCGAAAAACACTATCTGTGGAACGACCCAACCTACATTTCCTATTACTGTAACTGCAGAATTAGTCAATTTCCTTTCATCTTGATTTACGAGTATTGCAAAACCACCTTTTTTGGCTACTTTAATATGACTATTACAAGAGTGTTGTGAATATGATGAAATACAGATGTCATTTAAGCCGAGTTTAAATGCTTGATAAAAAGCCTATTATTCTTTGTGTGGGCATCAAATCAAACTTTATTTTCCACATGCGCCAAATGCAACAAGTGTAGACTTTACCGTAAAATGCTTACTTACAAGCCCTTAACCAACAGTGCAGTTCAAGAAGAAAACATTTCCTGTAGTCCACAATCAGCTCCTTTGTCTTGCTCACATTGAAGGAGGGGTTGTTGTCCTGGCACCACACTGCCTGTTTTCTGACCTCCTCCATATACGCCATCTCATCGTTGTCGGTGATCAGGCCTACCACTGTTGTCGTCAGCAAACTTATTGATGGTGTTGGAGTAGTATTTGGCCACGGAATCGTGGGTGAACAGGGAATGCAGGAGGAGACTAAGTATGCACCCCTGAGGGGCGCCAGTGTTAAGGATCAGCATGGCAGACGTATTGTTGCCTACTCTTACCACCTGGGGAGCCCGTCAGGAAGTCCACGATCCAGTTGCAGATGGAGGTGTTTAGTCCCAAAGTCCTTAGCTTAGTGATGAGCTTCGTAGGAACTATGGTGTTGAACGCTGCGCTGTAGTTGATGAACAGCATTCTCACATAGGTGTTCATTTTGTCCATGTGAGAAAGAGCGGTGTGGAGTACGATTGAGATTGCGTCATCTGTGCATCTGTTGGGGCGGTATGCGAATTAGAATGGGTCTAGGGTGTCCGGGAGGATGCTGTTCATGTGAGCCATGACCAGCCTTTTAAAGCACTTCATGGCTACCGATGTGAGTGCCACGGGGCGGTAATAATTTAGGCAGGTTACATTTGCTTCCTTGGGCACAGGGACTATGGTGGTCTGCTTGAAACATGTAGGTATTACAGACTCGGTCAGGGAGAGGTTGAAAATGTAATTGAAGACACTTGACAGTTGGTCCACGCATGCTTTGAGTACACGTCCTGGTAATCCTTCTGACTCAGTGGCTTTGGGAATGTTGACCTATTTAAATGTTTTGTTCACATCGGCTACCGAGAGCGTTAGCACACAGTCATCCAGAACAGCTGGTGCTCTAGTGCATGCTTCAGTGTTGCTTGCCTCGAAGCGAGCATAAAAGGCATTTAGCTCATCTGGTAGTCTCGTGTCACTGGGCAGTTCGTGTCTGGATCTCCCTTTGTAGTCTGTAATAGTTTTCAAGCCCTGCCACATCTGACGAGCGTCAGAGCCGGTGTAGTAGGATTCAATCTTAATCCTGTATTGTTGCTTTGCTTGTTTGATGGTTTATCTGCGGGCATAGCAGGATTTCTTATAAGCATCCGGATTAGTCTCCCGCTCCTTGAAAGCGGCAGCTCTAGCCTTTAGCTCGGTGCGGATGTTGCCTGTAATCCATGGTTTCTGGTTGGGATGTACGTACAGTCACTGTGGGGACGATGTCATCGATGCACTTATTGATGAAGCCGATGACTGATGTGGTGTATTTAAAAAATATATTTATTATTTAACTAGGCAAGTCAGATAAGAACAAATTCTTATTTACAATGACAGCCTAGGAACAGTGGGTTAACTGCCTTGTTCAGGGGCAGAACAACATATTATTCCTCGATGCCATTGGATGAATCCCGGAAGATATTCCAGTCTGTGCTAGCTAAACAGTCCTGTAGTGTAACATCCGCGTCATCTGACCACTTCCGTATTGAGTGAGTCCCTGGTACTTCCTGCTTAAGTTTTTGCTTGTAAGCACGAATCAGGAGGATAGAATTGTGGTCAGATTTGCCAAAATACAATGCATCAAACTTTTGATTAATTTTTACACATTCATAATGGTTTGTTCACCTGGCTGTTACAGTACCATTGAGTAAATTCAAAATATAACCTAGCTTTTTTACCTGTGCCGCCTCTTTCTAGGTCCATAATCTGAGGTCTGTGGACAACCTGTTTGTTGTGGTTGAAGAGTATGACAACTATCAGTTTAAAGACTCAAAGGTATGTCTCTTTTCATTACAGCACAGCCAACCTGAATTCATACAGCCTCTACACATTCACTTCAATTATAACATTCATGTTGGTAATAAAAGAGAAGTCCCCTACACTTTATACCATGCTTTTTCCCTGTTAGGGTATTTGATAGAAACACTACCAATTCTGTCCAACAGGAGGAGACATTGGAGGACTTGCAGAAGCTGGCCTCCAATCTGCAATGGACCAACGCACTAAAGGTCTGGAAACTGAACACCTCTCTGAAGAAGAAGAGGGGACCCCATAGACGGCCCCAAGGTCCTAAGGGGAAGGGACGGAGAGGCAGAAATTTCAGAGATAGAGGCAAAGCCAACAAAGACGTTGTGGAGATGGACACCATGGAGACGGTCACCGCAGAGATAGAGAAGCTGCAGCTGGAGCCTCAGGCACCGACTACAGGCCAAGGGGGCGGGTCACCTGACCTGGAGAAAAGCCCCCTGGGTGAGCAGCAGGAGGTGGAGGGACAGGAGCCCGGACCAAAGGTCCTGAAGTTTCGTGTGACGTGCAGCCGAGCAGGAGACAAGCACAGCTTTTCCTCCAACGAGGCCGCCAGGGACTTTGGTGGTGCCGTGCAAGACTTCTTCCAGTGGAAAGCAGACATGACCAAGTTTGATATTGAGGTAAAAATAACATAACATTGCATGCTGTTCCAACGGGACTGGCACCCACTGAATTCCTCTGCCCTAGCCAGGCTTGTCAAGATAAGCCTGCGAGACACAACTTAATTGATTACATTACAAAGAAAACAAACAGGGTAGGAATAACAGTTCTGAGAGTAAATATTTGACCTTAAAATAAATAGGTGGGGTCACATAATGTGAAATTAAAGTGTGTTTTCATTATGATTTCACTGTGTCTTTGTGTGTGTGTTGGCAGGTCCTTCTGAACATACATAACGTTGAGGTGGTGATTGGCATTGCCCTGACAGAGGAGAGTCTCCACAGAAGAAACATCACCCACTTTGGACCCACCACGCTGCGCTCCACCCTGTGCTATGGCATGCTCAGGTCTCCTACTCTCCCTCCATTCACACTCAGTACAGTCAAGCTAAACGGAAAGCTCTCTCTACCTCATACCTGCACTTTGATAATACATGGGTGAAATACGGATTGTGATAAAATAACCCCGTTCTGTGATTTCTTGATGCAACCTATTTTGATATACACAACACATATAGCAATTGTAGTGCTTCATTAAAGTATGTTGCCTCTAATTGATTCAAATTTGTGAAAATCAAATGACAACTGTGATATTTGTCTCTTTCATTGGACAGACTCTCTAAGCCTCAGGCATCTGATGTTATACTTGATCCCATGTGTGGAACTGGAGCAATACCTTTAGAGGTAAGAAGGAGAATCACAATACACTGTTATTAAAAAGAGAAAATATGACTACGGTAATTGACTTTGCCTTCCATGAAGTAGTAATCAGATAGTATAGCCTACTGAGTAATTGATTGTCTCGATCAGGGAGCCATTGAATGGCAGCAGGCATTCTACCTGGCTGGAGACAACAATGACATGGCAGTGAGCCGCACAGTCAACAACATCTGTCACATCCAGAAGAAGAGACGAGACAAGAGCAGGTGAGACACAACAAATCAAACCATACACAAGTTACTTTATCTGAATTAGTCACCCCTCAAAGTCAGACTTTGAAGAAGAAATGCAAGACAAAGTGATGAGACCCATTTGATCGTTAGTTGTGTTAACTCCATTTACTCCCCAACCCTGCAGTACGCCAGGGTTGCCCATAGACACAGTGCAGTGGGACCTGTGCCATCTACCCATGAGAACCAACTCAGTGGACATCATCATCACTGACATGCCCTTTGGGAAGAGGTAGGAACCAAAGAACTATTTCAATTAGGACCTACACTCAACATTGACTAAACGTCCTAGATATTGCTAATTTCTGCGTGGAATGTATTGGTATGTTTCCGTGGCTGAGGTGTACATTGTGTGGTTTTATTATAGAATGGGCTCCAGGAAGAAGAATTGGGACCTCTACCCACCCTGTCTGAGAGAGATGGCCCGGGTGTCCAGACCAGGCTCAGGGAAGGCCGTCATCCTGACCCAGGATAAGAAATGCTTTCAAAAGGTAATGTACCACACATACAGTAAGACTGTGTAATCTGAGGTAGATGGAGTGTCCTAACCTGTCTGTACCTGAAGGCTCGGTCATCAATAGGAAATTCCAGGATAACTAGAGAATGAGTAGTTGAGGAGGTTGTGGTGTCTTATTAAATTAAATTAGTCCATGCCAATATCTGTGAACAAACATTTATTGTTAGTGTATGGTATGGACAGAGTCTACACGGTTTCCATCGATAAAAGACAGTACTGTGCAGCTGTCTTCATCGACCTGGCCAAGGCTTTCGACTCTGTCAATCACGTATTCTTATCGGCAGACTCGGCAGCCTTGGTTCCTCTAATAACTGTCTCGCCTGGTTCACCAACTACTTCTCTGATAGAGTTCAGTGTTTCAAATCGGAGGGCCTGTTCGGACCTCTGGCAGTCTATGGGGGTGCCGCAGGGTTCAATTCTCTGTCCGATTCTCTTCTCTATATATCAATGATGTTGCTCTTGCTGCTGGTGATTCTCTGATCCACCTCTACGCAAATGACACCATTCTGTATAGATCTGGCCCTTCTTTGGACACGGTGTTAATAAACCTCCAAACGAGCTTCAATGCCCTACAACACTCCTTCCGTGGCCTCCAACTACTCTTAAATGCTAGTAAAATGAAATGCATGCTCTTCAACCAATCACTGCCCGCCCGGCTAGCTTCACTACTATGGACGGTTCTGACTTAGAATATGTTGACAACTATAAATACCTAGGTGACTGGCTAGACTGTAAACTCTCCTTCCAGACTCATATTAAGCATCTCCAATCCAAAATTAAATCTAGAATTGGCTTCCTATTTCGCAACAAAGCCTCCTTCACTCATGCTGCCAAACATACCCTCATAAAACTGACCATCCTGCCGATCCTCGACTTCGGCGATGTCATTTACAAATAGCCTCCAACACACTACTCAATAAATTGGATGCAGCCTATCACAGTGCCATCTGTTTTGTCACCAAAGTCCCATATACTACCCACCACTGCGACCTGCATGCTCCCATTGGCTGGTACTTGCTACATATTCGTCGCCAAACCCACTGGATCCAGGTCATCTATAAGTCTTTGCTAGGTAAAGCTCCGCTTTATCTCAGCTCACTGGTCACGATAACAACTCCCACCCGTAGCACACGCTCCAGCAGGTATATTTCCCCTGGTCATCCCCAAAGCCAACATCTCCTTTGGCCGCCTTTCCTTCTAGTTTTCTGCTGCTAATGACTGGAACGAATTGAAAAAATCACAGAAGTTGGAGAGTTATATCTCCCTCACTAACTTTTTAAGCATCAGCTGTCAGAGCAGCTTACCGATCGCTGCAGCTGTACACAGCCCATCTGTAAATATCCCATCCAACTACCTACCTCATCCCAATATTTGTTTTTGTTTTTCTGCTCTTTGCACACCTGTATTTATACTTGCACATCCTCATCTGCACATATCACTCCAGTATCAATTGCTAAATTGTAATTACTTCACCACTATGGCCTATTTATTGCCTTACCTCCTTGCTTAATTTGCACACGCTGTATACAGATTGTTCCATTGTGTTATTGACTGTACGTTTGTTTATCCCATGTGTAACTGTTGCTGTTGTTTTTTTGTCGCACTGCTTTGCTTTATCTTGGCCAGGTCGCAGTTGTAAATAAGAACTTGTTCTCAACTGGCCTACCTGGTTTAATAAAGGTGAAATAAATCAAAAGAAATAGGTGGTCCCTTGGCCAGATGGTGTTTATTCAAGCAATACTGTGGTGTGTCAACTTTAATGACTTTGTGCCATGAGTGTCTTGTGACCGGGTGCATCTGTCTCGCTCAGGCCATATCGAGGATGGGAGGACTCTGGCGGAAGCACCACACTGTCTGGGTCAACGTAGGGGGCCTACACGCAGGGGTGTTCCTCCTCAAGCGCACAGCAGGGATCTTTGGCCAAACCCCAGAAGATGTCAGGGAACCCCTAGAAGAGCAACCAGGGAAGGAAAAAACAGCAGAGGAAAGGGAAAAGGAGGTTAAGTGACCGAGTTAAGCCCCACCTATACATAATATACTTTAGAAATGGCATAGAAATTACCTTTTGCCATTATTTATTTGATTAATCTATTTTGCTGTTTTATTTGTTGACGGTCCAAAAGTGAGTGTCTCAAAGGGAAACCTTTCCTAAGTTTTACTGTGTTATAGACAGACAAGGTTTTGGTGAAGTGAAAAAAAGTTGACTGCCTACTTACTACAACCAGTTTAATTTTCATTTTAAACCCAGCTTTATAAAAAGTTGTCTTGCTACACCTGAGTGCCAGTTATATGAATGTAAGTCATTAATCATCCGTTGTTCTTTTAGCTACTGTAGGTAAGCAAGACTATTGATTTATATGCCTATTGTGTTGAGGGAATCAGTTCAAATGACCACACCTCTCCACTCCATTGATGACTTGTTGGCAGTTTCTGTAACATGAGACTTTATGGTAAATAAAACTTGTTTCCAAACATGCGTTAAAGGGTGACTGTACTTCCTAATTTGGCCTCGTTTTATTTGTTTTATTAAGAAATGTTAATTGCCCTGACTGAAATCAAATGTCAGTTGTTTTCAGGTTGTGGTTTGCAAGTGGGAAGAGTTAGCCCAAAGAGATTCTTGAAGAATCAATGTGGACATGTATTTAATTCAGAAGTCCTCTTAAAATGGATGAAGCTACTGCAGATTCTGCACACACTCATGTGTCTGCACACACTCATGCATCACCCAGCTGCATAAACAATGACAACAGTGTCTCAGTGGTGGGTACTCTTTTCTTACATCAGAAGGGTTAGTCAGCCAATATGCCAAATATTCTGAAATAACTTTAGATTTTTTTTTTGAAAGATAAGCTTGAAATTGGCATGGTGTAATTGACTCAACAACACACAACTTTAACTTTCTTGTTGAATCAGGAAATCAACAGTTATTTCTGGTTTATTGAAGTTAGCTGGCTAACTTATTGATCCTGCTTTGTATAGTCATGGCCAAAAGTTTTGAATGACATTAATTTTCAGTCTGCTGCCTCAGTTTGTATGATGGCAATTTGCATATATTCCAGAATGTTATGAATAGTGATCCGATGAATTACAAAGTCCCTCTTTGCCATGCAAATAATCTGAATCCTAAAAAAACAAACATTTCCACTGCATTTCAGCCCTGCCACAAAAGGACCAGCTGACATATCAGTGATTTTCTTGTTAACACAGGTGTGAGTATTGACGAGGACAAGGCTGGAGATCACTCTGTCATGCTGATTGAGTTTGAATAACAGACTGGAAGCTTCAAAAGGAGGGTGGTGCTTGGAATCATTGTTCTTCCACTGTCAATCACGGTTACCTGCAAGGAAACACGTGCCGTCATCATTGCTTTGCACAAAAAAAGTTCACAGGCAAGGATATTGCTGCCAGTAAGATTGCACCTAAATCAACCATTTATCGGATCATCAAGAACATCAAGGAGAGCGGTTCAATTGTTGTGAAGAAGGCTTCAGGGTGCCCAAGAAAGTCCAGCAAGCGCCAGGACCGTCTACTAAAGTTGATTCAGCTGCGGGATCGAGGCACCACCAGTACAGAGCTTGCTCAGGAATGGCAGCAGGCAGGTGTGAGTGCATCTACACGCACAGTGAGGCGAAGACTTTTGGAGATGGCCTGGTGTCAAGAAGGGCAGCAAAGAAGCCACTTCTCTTCAGGAAAAACATCAGAGACAGACTGATAGTCTGCAAAAGGTTCAGGGATTGGACTGCTGAGGACTGGGGTAAAGTCATTTTCTAGGATGAATCGCCTTTCCGATTGTTTGGGGCATCCGGAAAAAAGCTTGTCCGGAGAAGACAAGGTGAGCGATACCATCCGTCCTATGTCATGCCAACAGTAAAGCATCCTGAGACCATTCATGTGTGGGGTTGCTTCTCAGCCAAGGGAATGGGATCACTCACGATTTTGCCTAAGAACACAGCCGTGAATAAAGAATGGTACCAACACATCCTCAGAGAGCAACTTCTCCCAACCATCCAGGAACAATTTGGTGGTGAACAATGCCTTTTCCAGCATGATGGAGCACCTTGCCATAAGGAAAAAGTGCTAACTAAGTGGCTCAGGGAACAAAACATTGATCTTTTGGGTCCATGGCCAGGAAACTCCCCAGACCTTAATCCCATTGAGAACTTGTGGCCAATCCTCAAGAGGTGGGTGGACAAACAAAACCCCACAAATTCTGACAAACCAAGCATTGATTATGCAAGAATGGGCTGCCATTGGTCAGGATGTGGCCCAGAAGTTAATTGACAGCAAGCCAGGGCGGATTGCAGAGGTCTTAAAAAAGAAGGGTCAACACTGCAAATATTGACTCTTTGCATCAACTTCATGTAATTGTCAACAAAAGCCTTTGACACTTGTGAAATGCTTGTAATTATACTTCAGTATTCCATAGTAACATCTGACAAAAATATCATAAGACACTGAAGCAGCAAACTTTGTGAAAATTAATATTTGTGTCATTCTCAACTTTTGGCCATGACTGTAGTATACCTCTCTGGTATGTCTGCTGCCATTTCAAAACAGATGCAACATTGATAGTGTGACATCAGTCTACCTCATTTTAAGTTTGGGTGTTTCACACATCACCATGATCATATTACATCATGAACTGAAATAAAAGTGACTGTTCTCATGCAAGTTTGTATAAATATGACAGACGAGGAACATTTCATCCTTTTTAAAATGTTATTTCGCCAATTAGCTTCTGCCGGCTGGTGTCAGACCATGGCAAAATTGGTTTGACTTTGGATAGCCTATCTCTGAGGATAGTTAGGGACTGTCAATAAATTGCACAATGTAAATTGGAGAAAATATTTATCTCATTCAACGCTTTCAATATTTGTATATACATTTCTAAAATGTATAGTTGGATCTTTATAAGTCATTGAAATCTGGAACTATTGACCTTTTAACCTCTCTAGGGTCCCACCTGGCCAACATCCAGTGAGATTGCACAGTGAGATTGCATTTCATAGCTGAAACACTTATATCTCTGTTCAATCTAACCCTGGAATGTAATGAAATTTGTCCTACCACTTTTAAAAGGGGGAGATCCAACTCTTAAATAATTATAGGCCAATCTCAAAGCTGTCACCCCTGGTGAAAATACTTGAAACCCTTGTAAGTGAACAGCTGAAAGAGTTTTTATTTACTAACTCTATTTTTATCAATGTACCAATTGGGCTTCAGGAAGAAGCATAGCACAATTACAGCAGCCATGAAGGTTTTAAATTATATCACTGAAGCTATTGACAAAAAACAGCACTGTGTCTCGCATTTTATTGATCTCTCTAAGGCTTTTGATACAGTTGATCATGCTATACTAAGGCAGAGATTGTCGAGTGTAGGTCTTTCGGAGCATGCAGTTGCATAGTTTGCTAACTATGTCTGATAGAACTCAGTGCACTCAATTTGATGGGCTTATGTCTGTTAAATTGGCTGTCTTGAATGGCGTGCCCCAAGGCTCTGTACTTGGTCCTCTCTTATTCACTATTTATATAAATGATTTAGACAAAAATGTCCAAAATGCACAACTTCATTTTTAAGCTGATGATACTGTTATGTACTGTTGTGCCTCGTCTCTTACAAAATCTTTCCAGAACATGCAAACTGCTTTTTATACTGTTCAACATACCTTGTGTCAATTGAAGCTTATCCTCAATACTGACAAAACTAAACTAATGGTGTTTTCTATTGCAAGAAATAGACCTCTGAACTTTTCACCTATTACTACCTGGGAAAGGAGATTGAGGTTGTAACCTCATATAAATATTTTGGAATTTTAATTGATGACGGTCTCTCTTTTAAATTGCATATTCAACAACTTACAAAAAAAATTGAAGCTGAAATTGGGATTTTATTTTAGGAATTAGGCTTTAATAAGGTTTTTCTTTTGAAGCCAGAAGGAGGCTAGTATCAGCTACATTTATGCCTTTACTAGACTATGGGGATATTTTATATATGAATGCTTCCGCTCACTGTTTGAGATCAATTGACACTCTTTACCATGGCACTTTGAGATTTATTTTAAACTGCAAAACCCTTACGCACCACTGCAGGGTTGGCTGACCTTCTCTAGTCACAGTCACTGGTATACTTTTATTTACAAAGCCATTTTTGGTTTACTACCTTTTTATTTGTGCATTTTTATTGTTTAGAAATGTGGTGGGTACTCTCTTCGTTCGCTGGACTTTATCCTGCTAACTGTTCCAAATGTCCCAACTGAATTTGGTAAAAGGGATTGCATGTACTCTGCGCCATCGTCTTGGAACACCTTACAAAATACTTTTAAACTGGAAGAACTTGTCCCGATTGGTGTTTTTAAATCACTGATGAAGGATTTTGAGGCTGATTCCCTGACCTGTCAATGTTTTTAATTTTTCTGTTTTATACTCTTGTGAATTCAATGGTTTTTACTAGATTACTTGTAGTTTTTCATGTTGTCTTTCTGTAATTTGTTTGTAATGACTTGGTGCTGCCTATCTTGGCCAGGGCGCTCTTGAAAAAGAGATTTTAATCTCAATGAGCCCTTCCTGGTTAAATAAAGGTAAACATTTTTTTTTATCCTATCTTCTGGGCCTGAGTGGAAGGCAGTTTAATTTGGGCATGCTTGTCATCCAAAATTCCAAATGCTGCCCCCTACCATAGAGAAGTTAAAATATTGTCCCATGTACATTATGTAATTGCTGCCAATGACTGGAACGAATTGCAAAAATCGCTAAAGTTGACGACCTATATCTCCCTCACTAACTTTAAGCATTAGCTGTCTGAGCAGCTTACCGATCGCTGCAGCTGTACACAGCCCATCTGTAAATAGCCAATCCAACTACCTACCTCATCCCCATATTGTTTTTATTAACTTTTTTTGTTGCTCTTTTGCACACCAGTATTTCTACTTGCACATCATCATCTGCAGATCTATCACTCGTGTTAATTTGCTAAATTGTCATTACTTTGCAACTATGGCCTATTTATTGCCTTACCTCCTTACTCCATTTGCACACACTATATATAGATTTTTCTATTGTGTTATTGACTGTACTTTTGTTTATCCCACAACAACTCTGTGTTGTTGTTTATTGTCATACTGCTTTGCTTTATCTTGGCCAGGTCGCAGTTGTAAATGAGAACTTGTTCAGCTGGCCTACCTGGTTAAATAAAGGTGAAATAAAAAAATCAAATTTATAATTTACTGATGGTCCATAACTAGCCCCATAGGGATATCAAATGTCAAACCAAATTGACGGAGGGCATTACGATTGGGTTCTGTGCAGCTGTTCTCTGATTGTATGATTACTTGGGTGCTGGGGGCATGAGGGCAGGATTAAAATAAATCCAACACATAGAAAACTGTTATGGTACCCTTCATTCCATGATATACCTCAGTTTCGGATGAGACTGGATGACTCAAATGATCCAATTTACAGCTTGTAGTCAATTTTGACACGATAATAAATGTGTCAGACACATATCAATGCCACATATGCCATTTTCAAAACCAGAAGTTGCTTTTTAGGGGCAGTATCTTTTTAAACAAACAATAATAAAGCATCCTCTCTATCCCTGTTTTGGGACAAAGCTGAGGGGTAGTGCTGGAGACAGAGCTATAGATGCAAGGACTGACCATCCATGAAATACACATTATAGTTTTTACCATGTTTTTAGGCTATTGTGTTTGTTTACATTTACTACAAGCTTATACTTTGGCTTCTGATGGGGTACAACAGTTGAACTAAGCTCTTGAGTCATAAGTAATATTCTTCAAGAATCAATGGGTACATTTATTTAATTCAGGAGTCCAAAATTGGATGAAGCGACTGCAGATTGCCCCTTTAATGTTGATGTAATGGACTTTTTTCATGACACAGACTGCACACACTTATGTATCACCCAGCTGCATAAACAATGACTAAAGTGTCTCATCTTTACATCAGAGGGGTATACAAAGCAAGATCAAGGAGTTAGTCAGCCAACTTGCCTAAATATTCTGAAATAACTTTAGATTTTGTTGAAAGATATGAAATTGGCAAAAACTTTAGCTGTCTTGTTGAATCAGAAAATCAACAGTTATTTCTGGTTGTTTACGAAGTTAGCTGGCTAACTCATTGATCCTGCTTTATAGTAAACCCCTCTGTTATGTCTGCTGCTGTTGCAAAACAGATACACCATTGATAGTGTGACAAGTCTACCTTATTTTAAGTTTGGGAGTTTCACGCATCACCATGATCATATCACATCCGGAATTGAAATAAAAGTGACTATGTTCTCATGCATGCTTTATCTAAATATGACAGACTAGGAACATTAAATCTTACTTGATTGAAATATTAGTTTAATAATGTTGACTTGAATAACATGTTAGTAAACAGTGTAATTTATTGAGGCTATCCATGATGACACTTCATCAGTGGAATGTAATTATTCTGTATGGATTTTATTCAACTTAATCTGATTACAATCAAACGTGGGTTTGTTGGTTGGTTTTGTTTAGGCATAGATGTATCTGAAAATAGATCTAGTCATAGTCCTACTAGTTATGGGAAGTTCTGCTCTTGTTACTGACTCTGATCTTTGACTCATTTCATTCATTTGAGTCAGCAATGCCCAGAGCACGCAGGACCCACCTACTGGCAAACGATGAACTGAAAACCCAAAAGAGTAAGATTCTACGAGCCTCTCATTCACATTTCGTTCACCATAGGGCAGGGTTCCCCAACTGGTGGCCCGCAGGCAAACGAGGGTGGTTTTATTTGGCCCCCCAATTTTTCTGAGCAAAAAAACAATAGGTCAAGCATAAATTGGCTTTAAGTCAGGGCATTTATATTTATTGTGCTTCGCTGAGCAGAGCTGTTGTGAAGGAAGTTGTCAAGGAAGTGAATTTGTGTCAACCAATTATGTCAATGCCGAGCTATACAGAGTCCTCCCCATTGTACAGAGCTCAATTTGGCCTATGCATGCCTCCGGAGGCTCCGCAATTGCTTCACACCATCCATATGAAGCCTGTCTTTAAAATGAAGGAGTCGTGACTCTCAGTCAGTAAAAAGAGTAATTCAAAATGAACCAATCTTTAGTGAACTGCACACTAAAAGGCTCTGCATGGTCAATTGTCATCTTCTGTGGCCATACAGCATTTACTGCATGCGGCCTCCGCAGAAGTCAGAGAAAACATACTTTTTGCGCTTTGCAGAGATGTTGTCAAGGAAGTGAGTTTGTGTTTATACAGGACCTCCCGCCCACACCTACTGTCAACCAATAATCTCAATGTGGAGCTAAACTGCGCCCTCCACATTGTTACATTTGAAAGGCTCGCAGCAATACGCTACAGAGCTTGATTTGGCCTCTGCATGCCACCAGAAACTCTGCAATTGCGTCACACCCTCCGTCCACAATTTCGGATCAAGCATAAATGGGCTTTTAAGGCGTCCTACGTGAGCTCTTGCGGATAGGAAGATGGATGAGGAAACATGCAGGGTGAGGTCGGGGAACACCCTGGAACGCCGTCATCGGATGACATAAAACGGCACTATATCAGGTGGACCCTGTCGTCTTAAATTATTCATGTTTTCACTGCTGCGCACCAACGTGCAGGTAAATCGTCAAGACTACGAGCTATGATTTGGACGATTCTTTTGATTGTCCAGGGCATCCTTTTCTTATTCATACTTGTTTCGAAACGCTCTAGGTGAGTACCCTTTTCTAAAATCACTGTTTTATTCGATTTAATTTCTACTTTTGCAATGCATACATTGAACATAGCATGCATGCTTTCTGTATAATACGGTATTGTAGCCTTTTCAAACTTGTTTTCACCTGTGGGCATATTTGTTTAGCCTACTTATTAATATATGTATTGCCTACCCAGTATAAACTAACCCAGCATAAAGTAGTATTTACCATAAACCTAAAATAATCTAAATAGATCTTGATAATATCATAGTTGTATTGAGCGATGTATATAAATGAGCGGTCGCCTGTCAATCATTTTTGAGAGGCACAATTTAGATAATTCTGAGTTAAACCTAAAACCAATGGATTTACTATAAGAAGTAAACAACATGACTTAATCTGTTATTAGTGGCCTGTTATATAACAATTTATCCTCCCACTCAACGCTGTGTTTGGAGTTTGGTTAAACAGCCAGACTTCTGTCGAATTAAGGACTATTTCTGCTGGCCAGTTAAATGTAATCTTGCGTGTCTCAAAGATTTTGTATCAAAGGTTCATGAAGGCACATCTGTTTTCATCCTTGTTGCTGTATCCTTGGTTGTGAGGAACTGATGGAGTTGTTCTATACTAAATGTTAATGGGAGAGTTCCGGCTTTAAAACATCCTAGAAAAGCTGTATATATTTTACACACAGCTGTGTTACACAATGTACTGATAAGAGCCAGGCATGCAAATATTGATTAAATTGATATATGGGTACAGTCACTATATTAAAATACAAAATATGTGCAATCAGTAATGTTGATATGAACAAATATAGGTGTGAATATTAGGTGTTCAAAATGAATTGTATTCTGTTCTTTTCTATACAGGTCAGAGAAAGAGCCACCTTTAGACAAAGGAGTTATTCCGTGGTTAGGCCATGCCCTTGAGTTTGGAAGAGATGCTTCCAAGTTCCTAACCCGTATGAAGGTGAAGCATGGTGATATCTTCACGGTAAGAGTGGCGATATCCTCCTGACACCCAGCAATTAATTTTGGGCCCCAATTCTTGGTCCATATCTCTAAGGCCATATAAGCCACAGTATTAAGTCCTGTTGTCCCTTTGAGATGACATTCTGGGCTTTTCAATGATATCACGTGTGAAGGTGTGACTTTGACAACGTTATCTTCCTGGTTCCTAAAAAAATGGCTGCTGTCAAAATTAGCACATTTTATAGAAATTTGAAAAGAAGTGTGTAATTATTATTTTTGCGACTTTGATATTCAAATTGTTTTCTAGTAAGTGAATACCTCAGGAATAGTTAAGTGAGTTGTCAGGACTGTGTAATATTTTTTTCACATTAAATAAGAGCTTATATCCTCTGTAGTGGACAACCGGATGCCGCAACTATGTTTTTCACCTACTGTACCCATTGACTGTAATGTTAAATGTTTTCATATTTATGTCCTAATGACCGTTACAGGGGACAATTTTGTACTTACAATATAAGATAAATAACAATATTTTACAAAATCTCAATCTTAGTAACGTTTTCATTTCACCCCAAACACTTTTTTGGGGTCTCAGGAGGACATAAAACACTAGCCTCAATATCATCTATGTAAATGTACCTTAACCTGATCATCTGTTCTTGGCTTAATTCTCGAATACATCTACAGTAGATTAAATTCTTCACCATTCAAGGTGAGTGTTTGTTTGTGTCACCCTTATTAATTGTGTGTCTCTGTGTGTGTAGGTGCGTGTGGCTGGACGTTATGTGACAGTGCTGCTGGACCCCAACTCTTATGATGCTGTGATAGAGGACTCTGTGTCCCTGGACTTCACACGCTATGCACAGGTTCTCATGGACAGGATCTTTAGCCTGCGGCTCCCCCATCACAACCCTGCAGTAGAGAAGGCCATGATGAAACAGTACGTCCCTATCCTTATCCCTAGCACATTGTCACTCGCTCTTTTATGTGGGCAGCCCAAAAACAGCTCTCCATGCATATTGATATGGTCAGAGTTCAAAATGACATGTTTTAAATAAGACAATTGAGGACAGCCTTATCCAGCCAATAACTGAATCCTTACACAGGTATAATACACAACTCTGCGTGTGTAAAGTTGCTGCCTGGCTCCACCGTAGTCTAAATCAAAATGTTTCCCTCCCTGAGACAGAGGTGTCTGGGACCAGGGAATACTACATCAACCATCACAGATATCACTACCATTAGCGTAAGATGGTAAGCAAGATCACAACGACAGACATGGACGCTCTGTTCCTAGCTCCTAGCTCCTTGTTGGTTATTACTGCACTGTTGGAGCTAGGAACATAAGCAGTTCGTTACACCCGCGATAACATCTGCAACATATGTGTACACCAGATGGAGGCTCCTCAGAGGAAGAAGTGAAGGACCATTCTCCTCAGGGAATTTCATAAAAATAAAATAGTGAAATATTTAAAAAGTTATCATTTTTTGATAAAACTGTACTAAACATATCATGTCACCAAATAATTGATTAAAACACACTGTTTTGCAATGAAGTTCTACAGTAGCGTCAGCAGCACTCTGTAGGGTAGCACAATAGTGTAGCCTGAGGACAGCTAGCGTTTGTCATTCTCTGGGTCCATTGACTTCAATACAAAACCTAGGAGGCATATAGTTCTCACCCCCTTCCTCACCCCCTTGCACAGTAATTATGACAACTTCCGGAGAACGTCCTCCAACCTACAGTATCAGAGCTCTTGCAGCATGAACTGACATGTTATCCACCCAATCAGAAGATCAGAGAATTAATCTAGTACTGAAAGCATAAGCTACAGCTAACTAGCACTGTAGTGCATAAAATGTGGTGAGTAGTCGACTCAAAGAGAGAGAGAAAGACAATAGTTGAACAGTTTTGAACAAATTAATTTATTTTGAGAGAGAGCGAGAGAGATTTGGCTAGCTATATTTGGCTGTATTTATATTTAAAAAAAGGATGCTACGTTAGCTACGTGGCTTTTAGTTTTATTAATTAATGCCACCGGAGCCCACCGGTGTAACTGCTTTCTGACTTTACACTGTAGTGCATGATTGTAGCGGGTTTACTAACACGTTAGTTCGAGTAGCTATGGTGACTATGACGTGACAACGATGTAGGCTGTGTGTAGCAATTAGAGGTCATGAAGGTTTGGCTTGGAAAGGTTTTTTTGCCTGGTCAGACAGCTGATGTATGTGTTGTGCACTGAAGTCCACAAGCGAAGAGGAGGAGAAGAGGAGAGCGCGTAGATAGTTGTGAGAAGCAAACATATATATATATACAATGAGCAAAGTGATCATGCTGTTTTAATGTGGCTGCTATGAAAGTGAACTCTGTTTGCGTGTGATCAGGGGTGTATTCAATCAGCCAATTCTGTTGTAAAATGTTTCTTAAATGGAAGCAAACGGAACAAAACGGGGATAAACATACCTACATTTGTCTAATAGAAAATCACATTTGCAACTGTTGGATTAATGATTACACACTAGATCAGCTAGATGCAGGCAAGAGTGTGAAAGGCAGTATTGAATGTGTCACTATCTGTCACCTTGATTACAAAAAATTATTTTGACCCGACATTGTAAACTCGTTCATAGGCTCGGTTGAAGCAACCTCGTGATGGGTACAGGGAAAATGTGAGTACCTACAGTGACTTGCAAAAGTTTTCACCCCCCTTGGCATTTTTCCTATTTTGTTGCCTTACAACCTGGAATTAAAATTGATTTTTTGGGGGGGGTATCATTTAATTTGCACAACATGCCTACCACTTTGAAGTTGCAAAATATTTTTTATTGTAAAACAAACAAGAAATAAGACAAAAAAAACTGAAACTTGAGTGTGCATAACTATTCACCATCCCAAAAGTCAATACTTTGTAGAGCCACCTTTTGCAGCAATTACAGCTGCAGGTCTCTTGGGGTATGTCTCTATAAAGCTTGGCACATCTAGCCAGTGGAATTGTTGCCCATTCTTCAAGGCAAAAATTCTCCAGCTCCTTCAAGTCGGATGGGTTCCGCAAGTATACAACAACCTTTAAGTCATAACACAGATTCTCAATTGGATTGAGGTCTGGGCTTTGACTAGGCCATTCCAAGACATTTAAATGTTTCCCCTTAAACCACTCAATTGTTGCTTTAGCAGTATGCTTAGGGTCATTGTCCTGCTGGAAGGTGAACCTGTCCCAGTCTCAAGTCTCTGGAAGACTGAAACAGGTTTCCCTCAAGAATTTCCCTGCATTTACCACCATCCATCATTCCTACAATTCTGACCAGTTTCCCAGGCCCTGCTGATGAAAACATCCCCACAGCATGATGCTGCCACCACGATTCACTGTGGCTATGGTGTTCTCGGGGTGATGAGAGGTGTTGGGTTTGCGCCAGACATAGCATTTTCCTTGATGGCCAAAAAGCTCAATTTTAGTCTCATCTGACCAGAGTAGCTCATTCCATATGTTTGGGGAGTCTCCCACATGCCTTTTGGCGAACACCAAATGTGTTTACTTATTTTTCTCTTTAAGCAATGGCTTTTTTCTGTCCACTCTTCCGTAAAGCCCAGTTATGTGGAGTGTACGGCTAAAAGTGGTCCTATGGACAGATACTCCCATCTCTGCTGTGGAGCTTTGCAGCTTCTTCAGGATTATCTTTGGTCTCTTTGTTGCCCCTCTGAAGCCCTTCTTACCTGGTCTGTGAGTTTTGGTGGGAGGCCCTCTCTTGGCAGGTTTGTTGTGGTACCATATTCTTTCCATTTTTTAATAATGGATTTAATAATGCTCCATGGGATGTTCAAAGTTTCTGATATTTTTTTATAACCCAACCCTGATCTGTACTCCTCCACAACTGTCCCTGACCTGTTTGGAGAGCTCATTTTTCTTCTTTGTACCGCTTGCTTTGTGGTGTTGCAGACTCAGGGGCCTTGCAGAACAGGTGTGTGTGTGTGTATATGTATATATATATATATATACTGAGATCATGTGACAGATCATGTGACACTTGGATTACACACAGGTGGACTTTATTGAACTAATTATGTGACTTCTGAAGGTAATTGGTTATGCCAGATCTTATTTAGGGGCTTCATAGCAAAGGGGTGAGTACATGTACACGCACCACTTTTCTGTTTTTAATTATTTTACATTTTTGGAAACATTTTTTATTTGTTATTTCACTTCACCAATTTGGACTATTTCGTGTATGTCCATTACATGAAATCCATATAAAAATCAATTTAAATTACAGGTTGTAATGCAACAAAATAGGAAAAGTTGCAAGGGGGATGAATTATTTTGCAAGGCACTGTAAATGTATTGATGTTACATTGAGCTGAGTGGAGTGAATGGAATATGAATGACAGTCATCCAATATGCTGTAATAGAAATAAGGCCATGCTCATAAAAAGGTTTGAGGAGGAGGCTTGAAGAGCTGGGCATCTTGCATTATCTGAAATAGGTCCACAGAATTATACATAGGAGGGAGGCTTCTATGGAGGAACCTTTAATGTCCTTTGAGCTAGCTACCTAACAAGCTTGTGTGTGCAGAGTGGCACCAAAATTCAAAACACGTCTTATCAAAACATGATAATTCGGCCTATAGTATTCTTAACTAGCATTGAAAAAGTTAACCCATTCTTCTCTAGCCACTTAAAAATATCTCTCCCTATCTTCTGAATTGAAGAGGGGAGGGGCAGGTCACCTAAACACACACAGGCTAAGATTTTCATCTTGTAGGCACACACTGACAAAAGTTTGAGGGACAGAGTGAGGACTTTGCATAGGTACTTTGTTGCGTTTTGTTGTGGGACTAGAAAAAAATGGAAGGTAAAATAACATTATTAACCAGTTCCCATGCTTTTAAAATAATGGTTCTGTTCTGGAATAATATGGATCACTTTAATTCCAGGTTCAGTTTCTGTTCCTTGAAAATGTCATTATTTTCCAGTTTTCTGTTCTGTTCCCTGAACCAGTTCCAACCCCTGGTGCATACAACAAATGTGCTCACCCCCCACCATGCTGTTGCTGGGCACTGTTGTGGAACTACCTCCGTCTATCTCAGCCATATCGTCATTGTGTTGGTTACAGTGCTATAGTGCTTACTTGGCTCTGTGTAGTGGATTTTGAAACCACAGTATCAGTGTTTTGTACCCTGCCACACATGTTTACTACACAGACATAGGATAGTGTTTCTTAATTCTAGGACCACAGGTGTTTTATGGTGTTTTGCCACATTCATATAATTTAGGTAGGAGGGAATTACGGGTTTGGTCTTGATGATGAACGTTCCTCTCTCTTGACCTTAGTTTCTTGACTTAAACCTTTGTGTCCTCAGGCACTTTGAGGGGGAGAGCCTGTCCTGCCTGACCAGCACTATGCACTGCCATCTCCAGTCCCTGCTGCTGCAAGCCCAGAGGCCCTGTCACAACCAGACTGACTGGAACACGGACGGGCTCTTCAGCTTCTGTTACAGTCTTCTCTTCAGGTATTTTTGGAGGAGTTCAAATTGTCATGGAAATTACCACTAAGGATTTAAAGTTAAATGATCAGGTCTTTAGTATCAAGGCCGGAGAGGTTACAACCAACTTAATACTCTAAGTACAAGTTTGTCAGAAGCCCTGAAGGGATGCTCTCCCTTCAGCACTCTTTATAATCATGCACAAACTAGGTGTCTCTGCTCTCAGGGTGCAATAAGCTGATCATGACCTTGCACACACAGTTTCTAGGCGTTGGGCAAAGTAACAATGTGTTCCCCTCTTTGTGTTCTTCTATCAGTCCCTTCCCTGAGAGCAGTCACAGAACATCCCAACACAATAATCAGGACTCAATACGCTACATGCATTTGCAGAGACACAGAGGACACTAAAAATGTCCACTACACTCCCTCTTTTTTTGTGTGAATTTTGCCCCTTTTTCTCCCCAATTTCGTGGTATCCAATTGTTTTAGTAGCTACTATCTTGTCTCATCGCTACAACTCCCGTACGGGCTCGGGAAAGATGAAGGTTGAAAGTCATGCGTCCTCCGATACACATGCAACTCACATTTCCTTGTGCTCCTGTAACAGAATCATGTACTACAAGAGAGCAGTTATTGCTACCATTCACCAACATACAGTGGGGCAAAAAAGTATTTAGTCAGCCACCAATTGTGCAAGTTCTCCCACTTAAAAAGATGAGGCCTGTAATTTTCATCATAGGTACACTTCAACTGTGACAGACAAATTGAGAAACAAAATCCAGAAAATCACATTGTAGGATTTTTAATGAATTTATTTGCAAATTATGGTGGAAAATAAGTAGTTCTTGGTGGTCAGCAAAACCTGATATGGTCCTCTCCAACAAGGATCCTTCCAGCTCTTTCTTCTGTAGTCTTTTAACACCATGAAGTCTTCAGGGTACTGACAATGTTCAGTTCCTCCTGATAGGTTGGGCAGAGAAGTCTTCACCTATGGGAAGAGTCTTAAGAACATTGTTAAGTGAGACTCAGTATGCTCCCAAGTCTTCTTCCATTCCTTGCAACGGCAACCTCTTTTGAAGAAATGGCGTGTTAGTCATTGTCATGGGTTGCCCTGTCAGCACCCCATGGGGAGAGAGACCAGTCACTGTGTGGGATCTGCCTCTCATGCTCATTAGTGCCAAAGGAAGCACCTTCACCCATGTCAGGCTTGTTTCACCAATCAGTTTAATCAATACATTTTTTAGGGTTTGCTTTTCCCATTCTACCGCATCCCCAGATTGAGTATGATAGGAACAATGGTTTCTCAAATCAGTCTGGAAAGTCTTTTACTGGGACTGAACAATCTCATCCACAAAATGTCAACCATTGTCAAAGGCGACTTTGACAGCAGACCCCACCTTGGTATGTATGATCTCTCTCAGAAGAGCCTTTGCCACAGCTGCTGCTGTAGCTTTCCTGAAAGGAAAAGCTTCAATCAACTTTGAAAATATGTCAACAATCACCAAACAATATTTGTTCCCCTCACAAGGGGTCAACAAAATGAAGTCCATTATCAAGTGCTCAAAGGGGCCCTCTGGCCAGGGATTGGACACGTAGGTTACTGAAATGCCGCATCCAACATTATTAGTCATACAGATCACACATTTCTTACAAAAAAATTCTGCAAACACAGTAAATCCTACTGTACTCCAATAATTTATTTACAAGATCCACCATCCCTCCTTTTGACACATGGTCTTGACCATGTGACAATTTAACAAGGTATTGGAAAGTACAATGGGGCATGGCAGGTCTATTAAAATCATCAAAGCCATACACCTGAGGGGTCCTTGTGGCAGTATTCAGCCCACGCCTTATCTCAGTCGCATCAGCTGCTGCCTGCAAAACAACAACATTATTAGGAGAGAAGGGGTTAATGGGAACAGGAACTGCTGCCATCTGTAGAAAGGGGAAACAGAGGAGGAAGCAGCCAGCTTGGCTGCACAATCAGCTTTAACGTACATGCTCTGGTTAAACCAAATAACTCTGCTGCATGAGCAGACAAGTGAGGGGGAAGTCTAGCACTTTCCACAGTTTGAACAGTGGTGACAACTGCATAACCTACTAAAGGTTCACCCTTGTCGTTCCTGAATTAAAAAGAGGAACGTCTTTTTAAGGCCAAGCCTATGTCTACAGTCCATCTCAATGGTCAATGGGTTAAGCACAGTATATATTTTCATGCTTAGAGTAGTATCCCACATGCATATAGCCAACTCCGTGGTACTGTGCCAACACAGTAGACATAAACCCATGATTCTCAGAGACAAAAAGATGGAATGGTTTGGTGTGGTCAGGCAAACCCAAAACGGGGTCAACAGTAGAGCCTGCTTTAACTTAATCAAGGCTAATTCAGTCTCAGGGGTCCATTCCACCACTTCAGACATTTACATCTTTCTGCCATGAATGTCTTGGCATGTGACAAATAAAGTTTGATTCGCAATACAATCCTGAAGAGGCTGTACTGTCTCCTCATAGTCTTTCAAATATGGGTGGCAGTATCCAGCCACTCCCAACAGCGACATCATGTGCTGCTTAGTAACAGGTTTAGGCAGGGACTTTAAGCTTGAGGCAATATCTTTAGAGGGGGCGTGACCATCAAAAATAATGTCATGACCAAATATTTAACAGAACTTCTACATAACTGCATCTTAGAGGGGACACCGTTGACCATTTTCGGCTAAGAAAATCAACAATGCCTTAGTATCTTCATGACAGATTTCCTCAGATGAGGAACAGAACAACAGGTCATCAATGTATTCAACCACAGTACTACATCCAGAGGGAATACAACCTTCCAGGTTCCTCGCCATTTCCTGGGCAGAAACGGCAGGTCATTCAATGTAGCCTTGTGGCATCACTGTCCAAGTAATTGTTTCTCTAAGAAACGTAAAAGAGAACCAAACCTAGGGTCAACAGGGATGCTGACAAATACATTAGCCAAAACTCTAACCAAAAAACAATAGCTCCCTGGGGGAACTTGGGAAATAATAGTAACTGTGTTCAGCACCAAGGGTGCTCTTGCGTGAACAGCATTCTTAACTGTTGTAAAATCTTGCACAAAATGGTATTCACCAAATGGCTTCCTAACAGGTCAAATAGGAGGGTTACACAGATAATTTGGGGATGGGATCAAAGACCTATTTTCAACCAGGGTCTCATGGATGGGAATAATACCCATTTCTGCTTCTTTGCTGAGAGGGTACTGATTTTTTTTATATGGTCTGTGATTATTCTTCGGGACAACTTTCACTGGGGTGGCACCTCTCATCTTCCCAATATCAATCTTGGAGACAGCCCAGAGCTGTTCTGGCACAACTCCCACATACTATGGCTGGATGTAATCTTGAGACACAACTATCATATTCTCGGTAGGAATAGGTTATTTCTTTGGTATCGTTCGGGTGGTAGCCCAGAAAGGAGAAGAAGGTTGCTGTTGATGGTGACCACTTCCCATCACCTTCCCAGGCCGCCCAATCAGTGGCTGTCATCACACTCTTCATCCAAGGGTAAACATCTCTACGTTCTCAATTATTCATTTAAAAAAATACTACAGTGTGGGACAGCACCTGTTACTTCATACAGTGCTCTCTGTCAGACAGCAAAACTCCGGCACCTGTAAATTCCTCACCGTAGTATATTCCATCAATTGTCACTTCCATTCTGCTTTTCTGCTTTGTCCATCTTTGTTGATATTCAGGGTCTTCTTCACACGAGGGGACCGCTGCTGTGCAGTGAAAATGTTCTGGGACCTCCCATGCACAGTGGTGTGGAGAGGTAAGTGATCTCTCGTAGTTCACCTTCCACCTCAGGATCGTTCAAATGCCAGGCATAATAACACTGGGACATGCATGGGTATATCTCATTTGTAGGGGAACGGAGGGAAAAGCCTTCAGCAGTGTATACAGCGGTCAGATTTATCTTGCACATCAGATCTCTTCCCAGGGCAGTCGGAGGAGTACAGATTTTTTTATTTAGAGGGGCAGATAGCAGCCCCGGTGTCTACTAGGAATTGAATTCCTATCAGGGGATTTTCAGCAAGGTGGTAAGTTTCAACATCTAGCATGTGGTTCTTCATCATCAGTCTTCTTCTGTTTCCACCTCATCCTATGTTTTTTCCACCAAAGGGATTTCCAACCCTTACATCTTCAGGTAGTCCTGGCCATTCCCATTCACCCTGGTCATCTCCATCACCAGGACAGTCCCATTGAGATAATGGTGCCGGAGGGGATGGCTGCCGTTTTACGGGCTCATAACCAAATGTGCTATTATTATTTTTTCACATTGTAACTTATTTTGTACATAATGTTGCTGCTACAGTCTCTTATGACTGAAAGGAGCTTCTGGACATCAGAACATCAATTGCTCACCTCAAACTGGACAAAGATTTTTTCTTGAAAGAGTCCGACGCGAAGGATATACTGCTTACCCGAGACCAGGCCCAAATCCCTGTCATTTACATGAAGAAAAGACTGAGATACAGGGGGCGGAGATCGGGGTACCTTGTGAGAACTTGTCGCCACTACCATCCGTCCTATTGGCCAACGTGCAATCCCTGGAAAATAAACTGGATGATCTACAATTAAGACAATCATACAAATGGGACATTAAAAATGGTAATTTCTTATGTTTCACAGAGTCGTGGCTGAACGACAACATGGATAATATAGAGCTGGCTGGGTTTTTCATGCATCGGCAGGACAGAGCAGCTACGTCTCGTCAGACGAGGGGCGGGAGTGTGTGTCTATTTGTCAATAACAGCTGGTGTGCGATGTCTAATTTTAAAGAAGCCTTGAGGTATTGCTCACCTGAGGTAGAGTACCCCATGATAAGCTGTGGACCACACTATCTACCAAGAGAGTTTTCATCTATATTATTCGTAGCCATCTATTTACCACCACAAACCGATGCTGGCACTAGGACTGCACTCAACGAGCTGTATAAGGCCCTAATAAAAAAAAAAAAAAATGCTCATCCAGAAGCGGCACTCCCAGTGGCAGGGACTTTAATGGAGGTAAACTTAAATCTGTTTTACATCCTTTCTACCAGCATGTCACATGTGCAACCAGAGGGAAAAAAACTAAATTTGGCAAATCTAACCATATTATATCCTCCTGATTCCTGCTTACAAGCAAAAACTAAAGCAGTTAGTACCAGTGACTCATTCAATACAGAAGTGGTCAGATGACACAGATGCTACGCTATAGGACTGTTTTGCTAGCACAGACTGGAATATGTTCCGGGATTCATCTAATGGCATTGAGGAGTATAACATTTCAGTCACCGGCTTCATTAATAAGTGCATTGACTACGTCGTCCCCACAGTGACCTTACGTGCATATCCCAACCAGAAGCCATGTACTACAGACAAGATCTGCACCTAGCTAAAAGCTCAGAGCATGTGCAGACCAATGCTCAAGTGTCTTCATTGACATTTCCAACCTCTCCCTGACTGAGTGTGTAATACCTACATGTTTCAAGCAGACCACCATAGTCCCTGTGCACAAGAAAGTGAAGGTAACCTGCCTGAATGACAACCACCTCATAGCACTCACGTTGGTAGCCATGAAGTGCTTTGAAAGGCTGGTCATGGCTCACATCAACAGCATCCTCCCGGACACCCTAGACCCACTCTAATTCGCATACCGACCCAACAGATCCACAGATGATGCAATCTCAATCGCACTCCACACTGCTCTTTCTCACATGGACAAAATTAACACCTATGTGAGAATGCTGTTCATCAATTACAGCTCAGCGTTCAACACCATAGTGCCTACAAAGCTCATCACTAAGACCCTGAGACTAAACACCTCATCTGCAACTGGATCGTGGACTTCCTGACGGGCCGCCCCAGGTGGTAAGGATAGGCAACAACCCATCTTCCACGTTGATCCTCAACACGGGGGCCCCTCAGGGGTGCATGCCTAGTCCCCTCTTGTACTCCCTGTTCACTTACGACTGCGTTGCCAAGCATGAGTCCATCACCATCAATAAGTTTGCTGATGACACAACAGTAGTAGGCCTGATCACCGACAACGATGAGACAGCCTATAGGAAGGAGGTCAGAGACCTGACAGTGTGGTGCCAGGACAACAACCTCTCCCTCAATGTAAGCAAGAAAAAGGAGCTGATCGTGGACTACAGGAAAGGGAGGGCTGAAAAGGCCCCCATTATCATCGACAGGGCTGTAGTGGAGCGGGTCGAGAGTTTCAAGTTCATTGGCGTCCACATCACCAACAAACTATCATCGTCTAAACACACCAAGACAGTTGTGTAGAGGGCACGACAACACATTTTCCCCCTCAGGGGAGGCATGGGTCTTCAGATCCTCAAAAAGTCCTACAACTGCATCATCGAGAGCATCCAGACTGATTGCATTACCGACTGGTATGGCAATTGCTCGGAATCCGAACATAAGGCGCTTCAGAGGGTAGTGTGTACATCCCTGGGGCCAAGCTTCCTGCCGTGCAGGACCTATATCCTAGGTGGTGTCAGAGGAAGGCCCAAGCAATTGTCAGACTCCAGTCACCCAAGTCAGACTGTTCTCTCTGCTACTGCAAGGTAAGCGGTACCACTGGAGGCTCCTCAACAGCTTCTACCCATAATAGATACAAATTACCCCAAGCCATAACGCTGCTGAACAAATAATCAAATGGCCTCCCGGATTATTTATATCAACCCCCCCTCCCTGCTCCCTTTGTTATTACACTGCTGCCATTCGCTGTTTATTATCTACGCATAGTCACTTTACCACTACCTGTATGTACAAATTACCTTGACTAACCTGTACCCCTGCACATTGACTCTGTACCGGCGTTCCCTGTATATTGCCTTGTTATTGTTATTTTGTGTTCCTTTTATTTAGTTCTTATTTTCTTAACTCTATTTCTTGAACTGCATTGTTGGTTTAGGGCTTGTAAATAAGCATTTCACGGTTCTATAAAATTGTATTTTATTTGCTAAATGTCCTGGCTTGCCACAGTTGTAGCAGCTCCAGTCTCTTCCTCCAGAGGTGCCTTGCACTCCTCGCCCTCTTCCCATTCCTCTCTCAGCATCATCCCTGACCTCCACCTCCACGGTATCCTCTTCCTCCAGTGAAAAACATAAACTGTGCAGCGTCCAGTCTTGGAGTTCTTTCACTTAGTCTGTCTTTCTGCATGGGTGATTTAAAGTTTGACATCAGCTACGGTCTTTTTCTCCCACCAAATGCATGTAGGGGTCACAGCTGTCTTCAGGTCTTGTCGCAGGCTAGTAACCATGGCACAGCAGGCTGCCATATCATTCTTGGTCAGAGGTCAGATCAAAGTGGTGGAGGAAGATATTCTCCATTCGTTCCTGATATTCCTCAAAGCTCTCATCGGCCTTCATCATGGTGGAATGTATTTCTGCCAGTCTGTGTGCTTTTGGGTATGTTGTCTTTACATTATCAAACACATCAATGAGTTGGTCAGCACAGTTGGCTCTGGTTGCATCACTGTTCCAACCTACCTTACACTGGTTCCACTTGAACTTCTAGCACCGACAGGGTATTTCCTCAATTTCACAGGTGGGGGGGGGTATACATGGCAATGATTGCTCTCACCTCTTCTTCAAACTTCACAGCATCTTTCGCAGGGTCAGTCCATGCTGTCCAATCTTCTGTCTGACACAGTAGCCCCTTACCAAATTTCTTTGCCATCACTTTACTGGGTCCCTTTGGTGCCCAATCTGGGTCTTTATATATACTTTTACTGTTCCATTGCTGTTCCATTCCACTCAATCACGTACTATTCTCTAATTCTCTAAAATCCTTAAACGGAGTTCCCAGAACTTCCATGTAGATCCCAGAACTAAGTAAGTATTAAATAGGCTGATAATGACCTTGCACACACTGTTTCTGGGCATTGGGCAAAGTAACAATGTATTCCCCTCTTTGTGTTCTTCTATCCCTTCCCTGAGAGCAGTCACAGAACATCCTCACACAATAATCAGGACTCAACACGTTACATGTAGTCCCGCATTTGCAGAGACACCGAGGACACAAAAAATGTCCAACACTATTCTTCTCTCTCTCACTCACTCACTCACTCATTCACTCACAACGTGTCAACCAGGGCCTACGTCAAACACCTGGGATAAACAGTTTACGCACAAGCCCGTTCCACGAGCCACTTTGTTTGTATGTTACACCAGGAAGAATGTTGAGTGGCACGTAAGAGGCATCTAATGAAAGAGTAGTGCCACCCATGCTTATTTGAGCCTCCCTCTCACACAAAAACTATGCTTCTAGGCTGCCCTTCCTGTAGCACTCTACACACCTACACACTGTAGAAGGCTTTTTATTTATAGCGATGCCAGAGATGTTTGAGTTGGTCATTTAAACACTCAGCGTCCTAATGCGACGCAGATAATGTAGCCATTACAACTTTTCGCGTGAGAGAAGTTTATACTAGTAATGGCCCACGCTGTGAACACTAATCTTGTGGGTGAGCAGTGGAACACAGGAAGTGTACCTGTTGACCTTAAGTGGGAGGACATTGATAGGAAATGAATCTTGGCCATCACTTAAGGCAACGTCAATCAATGTAATGACTACTCTTTGACATGGCTTCCTATGCGTAATTGCTACCTAAACTAGCAAGCTCGGTTTGTTTGGCATACCACCTAGTCTTGTACAGTGGGGCAAAAAAGTATTTAGTCAGCCACCAATTGTGCAAGTTCTCCCACTTAAAAAGATGAGAGGCCTGTAATTTTCATAGGTACACTTCAACTATGACAGACAAAATGAGAAAATAAAATCCAGAAAATCACATTGTAGGATTTTGTAATGAATTTATTTGCAAATTATGGTGGAAAATAAGTAGTTCGGGGTGGTCAGCAAAACCTGATATGGTCCTCTCCAACAAGGATCCTTCCAGCTCTTTCTTCTGTAGTCTTTTAACACCATGAAGTCTTCAGGGCACTGACAATGTTCAGTTCCTCCTGATAGGTTGGGCAGAGAAGTCTTCACCTATGGGAAGAGTCTTAAGAACATTGTTAAGTGAGACTCAGTATGCTCCTAAGTCTTCTTCCATTCCTTGCAACGGCAACCTCTTTTGAAGAAATGGCGTGTTAGTCTCATGGGTTGCCCTGTCAGCACCTCATGGGGAGAGAGACCAGTCACTGTGTGGGATCTGCCTCTCATGCTCATTAGTGCCAAAGGAAGCACCTTCACCCATGTCAGGCTTGTTTCACCAATCAGTTTAATCAATACATTTTTTAGGATTTGCTTTTCCCGTTCTACCGCATCCCCAGATTGAGTATGATAGGAACAATGGTTTCTCAAATCAGTCTGGAAAGTCTCTTACTGGGACTGAACAATCTCATCAACAAAATGTCAACCATTGTCAAAGGCGACTTTTGACAGAGATCAAACATTTTCTGTAAGTCTTCACAAGGTTGCTGGTGTTTTGGCCCATTCCTCCATGCAGATCTCATCTAGAGCAGTGATGTTTTGGGGCTGTTGCTGGGCAACACAGACTTTCAACTGCTTCCAAAGATTTTCTATGGGGTTGAGATCTGGAGACTGGCTAGGCCACTCCAGGACCTTGAAATGCTTCTTACGAAGCCACTCCTTCATTGCCCGGGTGGTGTGTTTGGGATCATTGTCATGCTGAAAGACCCAGCCACGTTTCATCTTCAATGCCCTTGCTGATGGAAGGAGGTTTTCACTCAAAATCTCACGATACATGGCCCCATTCATTCTTTCCCTTACATGGATCAGTCGTCCTGGTCCCTTTGCAGAAAAACAGTCCCAAACATGATGTTTCCACCCCCATGCTTCCCAGTAGGTATGGTGTTCTTTGGATGCAACTCAGCATTCTTTGTCCTCCAAACACGACGAGATTATCAGTGTATCTTGTATGTCTTCCATTTCCTAATAATTGCTCCCACAGTTGATTTCTTCAAACCAAGCTGCTTACCTATTGCAGATTCAGTCTGTGGAGTTTGGAGTGTGACTGTTTGAGGTTGTGGACAGGTGTCTTTTATACTGATAACAGGTTCAAACAGGTGCCATTAATACAGGTAATGAGTGGAGGACAGAGGAGCCTCTTAAAGAAGAAGTTACAGGTCTGTGAGAGCCAGAAATCTTGCTTGTTTGTAGGTGACCAAATACTTATTTTCCACCATAATTTGCAAATAAATTCTTTAAAAATCCTACAATGTGATTTTCTGGATTTTTTTTCTCATTTTGTCGGTCATAGTTGAAGTGTACCTATGATGAAAATTACAGGCCTCTCTCATCTTTTTAAGTGGGAGAACTTTCACAATTGGTGGCTGACTAAATACTTTTATGCCCCACTGTATATCCGAGACCTCAGGTAACATGCCGGAACATTGTTACATTGTGGGAGGCAACCTGTCTGACTAGGGAAACTACATACTACCCTACACCCACAAACTCACCTACCCACTCTCTCTCCCTCAGGGCAGGGTACCTCACACATTTCGAAGGGGAGCAGAAAAGTAACAGAACAGACCCCATTGCCGTTTACGCGGAGTACCGGAAGTTTGACAACCTCCTGACCAAAATGGCCAGGACCATGCTAAAACCAGGTGACTAAATGAAACATGGTCTCTGAAAGAAACATTATGAACCACAAGGTTTTAAATCTGTGTAAAAGTACAATGGCAGATGGATGTGAGTTGATAAAAATAAAGAGTAATTGTGTCCGATCTTAGGGCTCAATTAATTTTGAATGTGGTATTATAGATGGAATGTTTTATCCTGATTTTGAATGTATTATAAAGATTGAATAGAGGGAGAATTCAATCTGTATTATTATCACTTTATATGACAGCTTTTGTATCATTGAGTCGTCTGGCTGTTTTTGATATGTCATTTGTCCATGGACTCACTGTGGAGACCTCATCAGTGAAAGGACTTTAGGTTTGTTTCCCGGTTGCCATGGTGCGATCACTGCAGTGAATTATTTAATCTGAGCGGGTCATATGTTTGAATCCTAATTCCGATTCACACTGGCATATTACTCATGGTCGCTATGTCGTCAGATTGAATTCTCCCTCTATCTTTACTAGATGCTGTTCTTCCACTAACCTCATTGCAACTCCCCTCCAAGTCTCCGACCACTACCTTGTATCCTTTTCCCTCTCGCTCTCATCCAACACTTCCCACACTGCCCCTACTCGGATGGTATCGCGCCGTCCCAACCTTCGCTCTCTCTCCCCCGCTACTCTCTCCTCTTCCATCCTATCATCTCTTCCCTCTGCTCATACCTTCTCCAACCTATCTCCTGATTCTGCCTCCTCAACCCTCCTCTCTTCCCTTTCTGCATCCTTTGACTCTCTATGTCCCCTATCCTCCAGGCCGGCTCGGTCCTCCCCTCCCGCTCCGTGGCTCGACGACTCACTGCGAGCTCACAGAACAGTGCTTCTCGCCTCCCTGCGGACCTGGCATCCTTTCACTCCCTCCTCTCTACATTTTCCTCCTCTGTCTCTGCTGCTAAAGCCACTTTCTTCCACTCTAAATTCCAAGCATCTGCCTCTAACCCTAGGAAGCTCTTTGCCACCTTCTCCTCCCTCCTGAATCCTCCTCCCCCTCCCCCCCTCCTCCCTCTCTGCAGATGATTTTGAAAAGAAGGTCGACGACATCCGATCCTCGTTTGCTAAGTCAAACGACACCGCTGGTTCTGCTCACACTGCCCTACCCTGTGCTCTGACCTCTTTCTCCCCTCTCTCTCCAGATGAAATCTCGCTTACGGCCGGCCGCCCGCCCAACAACCTGCCCGCTTGACCCTATCCCCTCCTCTCTTCTCCAGACCATTTCCGGAGACCTTCTCCCTTACCTCACCTCGCTCATCAACTCATCCCTGACCGCTGGCTACGTCCCTTCCGTCTTCAAGAGAGCGAGAGTTGCACCCCTTCTGAAAAAACCTACACTCGATCCCTCCGATGTCAACAACTACAGACCAGTATCCCTTCTTTCTTTTCTCTCCAAAACTCTTGAACGTGTGTCCTTGGCCAGCTCTCCCGCTATCTCTCTCAGAATGACCTTCTTGATCCAAATCAGTCAGGTTTCAAGACTAGTCATTCAACTGAGACCGCTCTTCTCTGTATCACGGAGGCGCTCCGCACTGCTAAAGCTAACTCTCTCTCCTCTGCTCTCATCCTTCTAGACCTATCGGCTGCCTTCGACACTGTGAACCATCAGATCCTCCTCTCCACCCTCTCCGAGTTGGGCATCTCCGGTGCGGCCCACGCTTGGATTGCGTCCTACCTGACAGGTCGCTCCTACCAGGTGGCGTGGCGAGAATCTGTCTCCTCGCCACACGCTCTCACCACTGGTGTCCCCCAGGGCTCTGTTCTAGGCCCTCTCCTATTCTCGCTATACACCAAGTCACTTGGCTCTGTCATAACCTCACATGGTCTCTCCTATCATTGCTATGCAGACGACACACAATTAATCTTCTCCTTTCCCCTTCTGATGACCAGGTGGCGACCGCATCTCTGCATGTCTGGCAGACATATCAGTGTGGATGACGGATCACCACCTCAAGCTGAACCTCGGCAAGACGGAGCTGCTCTTCCTCCCGGGGAAGGACTGCCCGTTCCATGATCTCGCCATCACGGTTGACAACTCCATTGTTTCCTCCTCCCAGAGCGCTAAGAACCTTGGCGTGATCCTGGACAACACCCTGTCGTTCTCAACTAACATCAAGGCGGTGGCCCGTTCCTGTAGGTTCATGCTCTACAACATCCGCAGAGTACGCCCCCTGCCTCACACAGGAAGCGGCGCAGGTCCTAATCCAGGCACTTGTCATCTCCCGTCTGGATTACTGCAACTCGCTGTTGGCTGGGCTCCCTGCCTGTGCCATTAAACCCCTACAACTCATCCAGAACGCCGCAGCCCGTCTGGTGTTCAACCTTCCCAAGTTCTCTCACGTCACCCCGCTCCTCCGCTCTCTCCACTGGCTTCCAGTTGAAATCCGCTACAAGACCATGGTGCTTGCCTACGGAGCTGTGAGTGGAACGGCACCGCAGTACCTCCAGGCTCTGATCAGGCCCTTTTCATCCACCTCTGGCCTGCTCGCCTCCCTACCACTGAGGAAGTACAGTTCCCGCTCAGCCCAGTCAAAACTGTTCGCTGCTCTGGCCCCCCAATGGTGGAACAAACTCCCTCACGACGCCAGGACAGCGGAGTCAATCACCACCTTCCGGAGACACCTGAAACCCCACCTCTTCAAGGAATACCTAGGATAGGATAAGTAATCCTTCTCACACCCCCCCCCCCTTAATGATTTAGATGCACTATTGTAAAGTGGCTGTTCCACTGGATGTCAGAAGGTGAATTCACCAATTTGTAAGTCGCTCTGGATAAGAGCGTCTGCTAAATGACTTAAATGTAATGTAATGTAAATGTCTCCTGTCACACCTGTTTCTTACAGGCTCTATCTGATGTCACCTGACACACCTATGTCTTCTCTCACCATTTCACTGTCACCTGTCCCTGCCATCCCCTTATCTATGATTTTACTCTTTTCTCACGATACATACTGTATATGTTTTTACCTCCAGAGTTACTACCACATATCTCCTGTTTCTGATAGTGTCTGCCCCACCCGTGTCTCTATTGTCACCTCTTTCCATTCATGACATGTGGATATCATTGATGTTTCATGTCACATCGATGACTCACTCATTGCTTCATATTTATGTCATGCTCATTTACATTAGTAAAATACAGTGCATTTCGAAACTATTCAGACCCCTTGAATTTTAGCCTTATTCTAAATTTGATTAAACCGCTTTTTTCCCCCTCATCAATTTACACACACAACCCCATAATGACAAAGCAAAGAATAAAAAAATAAAAAACATTTTAGAAAATGTATTAAAAATAAATACTGAAATATCACATTTACATAAGTATTCAGAGGCTTTACTCAGTACTTTGTTGAAGCACCTTTTAGCAGCGATTACAGCTTCAAGTCTTCTTGGGTATGACGCTACAAGCTTGGCGCACCTGTATTTGGTGGAGTTTCTCCCATTTCTTCTCTGCAGATCCTATCAAGCTCTGTCAGGTTGGATGGGGAGTGTCGCTCCACAGCTATTTTCAGGTCTCTTCAGAGACGTTCGATCAGGTTCAAGTCTGGGCTCTGCTTGGGCCACTCAAGGACATTCAGAGACTTGTCCCGAAGCCACTCCTGCATTGTCTTGGCTGTGTGCTTAGGGTTGTTGTCCTGTTGGAAGGTGAACCTTCGCCCCAGTCTGAGAACCTGAGTGCTCTGGAGCAGGTTTTCATCAAGGATCTATCTCTGTACTTTGCTTTGTTCATCTTTCCCTTGATCCTGATTAGTCTCCCAGTCCCTGCTGCTGAAAAACATCCCCACAGCATGATGCTGCCATCACCATGCTTCACCGGCGGGATGGTGCCAGGTTTCCTCCTGCATAACTTTATTTATTAAATAAATGTAAAAAGTATCCAAATGTTGTTATTTGTTCACTCAGGTTCCCTTTATTTAATATTTGGTTTTGGTTGACGATCTGATAACATTCAGTAAAACTATGTAAAAATAGAGAAAATCAGAAAGGGGGCAAATACTTTTTCATGGCACTAATCACATTAACTCTGTTTAACCTGTGTGTGTGTGTGTGTGTGTGTGTTTTTTTGTGTTTACTCTTGACTGTCTGTGCCTGTGTGTTTTTGTGTGGGTGTCTGTCTGTCGGTCAGAGGAGAAGAGAACTGCCCACAGTGTACGGGTGCGTCTGTGGGATCTGTTGGCCCCGGCAGGGCTGGGTGAGGGCTCGGGGTCCAGCACCTGGCTGAGATGCTACAGGCACCTTCTGCAGGAGGAGGGAGCTGACGAGGAGACACAGAGGAGAGCCCTGCTGCTGCAGCTCTGGGCCACACAGGTGAGTCACATTCAATCCTTGAACTCACCTCCCTGTGAGTTCTGTCATTGTTACAAAGCAAGGGCTGCCCAGCTATTTATAGCTGTTCTGAACAGGTATCATGAATGATTGGTGAAAATCCCTGTTGTTCCATTACACACATACAGTGGGGAGAACAAGTATTTGATACACTGCTGTTTTTGCAGGTTTTCCTACTTACAAAGCATGTAGAGATCTATAATTTTTTTATCATAGGTACACTTCAACTGTGAGAGACGGAATCTAAAACAAAAATCCAGAAAATCACATTGTATGATTTTTAAGTAATTAATTTGCATTTTATTGCATGACATAAGTATTTGATACATCGGAAAAGCAGAACTTAATATTTGCTACAGAAACCTTTGTTTGGGAATTACAGAGATCATACGTTTCCTGTAGTTCTAAACCAGGTTTGCACACACTGCAGCAGGGATTTTGTCCCACTCCTCCATACAGACCTTCTCCAGATCCTTCAGGTTTCGGGGCTGTCGCTGGGCAATACGGACTTTCAGCTCCCTCCAAAGATTTTATATTGGGTTCAGGTCTGGAGACTGGCTAGGCCACTCCAGGACCTTGAGATGCTTCTTACGGAGCCACTCCTTAGTTGCCCTGGCTGTGTATTTCGGGTCGTTGTCATGCTGGAAGACCCAGCCACGACCCATCTTCAATGCTCTTACTGAGGGAAGGAGGTTGTTGGCCAAGATCTTGTGATACATGGCCCCATCCATCCTCCCCTCTACGGTGCAGTCGTCCTGTCCCCTTTGCAGAAAAGCATCCCCAAAGAATGATGTTTCCACCTCCATGCTTCACGGTTGGGATGATGTTCTTGGGGTTGTACTCATCCTTCTTCTTCCTCCAAACACAGCGAGTGGAGTTTAGACCAAAAAGCTCTATTTTTGTCTCATCAGATCACATAACCTTCTTCCATTCCTCCTCTGGATCATCCAGATGGTCATTGGCAAACTTCAGACGGGCCTGGACCTGCGCTGGCTTGAGCAGGGGGACCTTGCATGTGCTGCAGGATTTTAATCCATGACGGCGTAGTGTGTTACTAATGGTTTTGTTTGAGACTGTGGTCCCAGCTCTCTTCAGGCCATTGACCAGGTCCTGCCGTGTAGTTCTGGGCTGATCCCTCACCTTCCTCATGATCATTGATGCCCACGAGGTAAGATCTTGCATGGAGCCCCAGACCGAGGGTGATTGACCATCATCTTGAACTTCTTCCATTTTCTAATAATTGCGCCAACAGTTGTTGCCTCCTCACCAAGCTGCTTGCCTATTGTCCTGTAGCCCATCCCAGCCTTGTGCAGGTCTACAATTTTATCCCTGATGTCCTTACACAGCTCTCTGTTCTTGGCAATTGTGGAGAGGTTGGAGTCTGTTTGATTGAGTGTGTGGACAGGTGTCTTTTATACAGGTAACGAGTTCAAACAGATGCAGTTAATACAGGTAATGAGTGGAGAACAGGAGGGCTTCTTAAAGAAAAACTAACAGTTCTGTGAGAGCCTGAATTCCTACTGGTTGGTAGGTGATCAAATACTTATGTCATGCAATAAAATGCTAATTAATTACTTAAATCATACAATGTGATTTTCTGGATTTTAGTCTCTCACAGTTGAAGTGTACCTATGATAAAAATTACAGACCTCTACATGCTTTGTAAGTAGGAGAACCTGCAAAATCGTCAGTGTATCAAATACTTGTTCTCCCCATTGTAGATAGAAAAATGTATTTCAATTCAAAAGCTTTTTTAGAAGTGGTTCAACAATGACCCCTAGTTATTCAGCAGAACACCCTTCTGGCTAGCAGCCATCTTAAACATGACAATGTTCCAATACAAAGATAGCTGCCCAGCTATTTATAGCTGTTATGAACGGTTGTCATGAACGATTGGTAAAATCCCTGTTGTTCCATTACATCCATAGATAGAAAAATTCCATTCTATTCAATAGCTTTTTGGAGGTGGGCCAACAATGACACCAAGTTATTTAGCAGCACACCCTTCTGGCTAGCAGCCATCTTAAACATGACAATGTTCCAATACAAAGACACTCACATGCCAATGTCAGATGCTCGTCTCGATTGGTTAGGGTGAGCCTTTGTCAAATTCGGCTTCCAACACAGTGTGCCTTTCAAATTCTGATTCTACTGTGCCTGTTTGTCTGCCACATTTTACGCCTTGTCCAACCATTGTAGAATGATTTTATAATAAGTGATTATTCTTGAAAGACTATAAATAATTGCAGTGCTTTAAGATTAATACTAACTCTGTATTCTGAACCACTGGAGTGTATGGAAAAGCCCCAGAACAGTTAGACCTTATTTTAGTTTTGTTATCTAAGAGAGTATATCTGCCCTAAGTTAGACTACTGCAAGTCCCAGTGGTACATGGCCTCAGTGGGATTGTCTCAAGCTGTATTTCTCTTCCGTGCTGGAATTGTTGTCACAGTGACACTGCAGTCTGCTCCTCCTGGTCTAATAAGTACTTCACAACAGAAAGACAGACATGAGTTTAATACTCATCTTTACCACAAGAGTGCACTGGTAGCCTCTTTATGTAGAGAAACGTGTATGATGTCAGCTAAATGAACCCTTTGAATCCCAAGATGGAAAAAGTAGGCTGTAAACACAGATGTCTTCCAGTGCATCTGAACACATTCTGAGACTGAGTACTTTCTGAGTACACTCTGCATAGCAGGGTTGGGGTCAATGTTATCTTTCTGAATTGAAATGGAATTGACCCCAACCCTGCTGCGTAGACATTACTTCACCCATTGAGAACTGATAATTGCCTCTAACATTTCCCGCAGACACATGATCTACCATCATCATGCAACTCTTGATTGCCATCTTTCAGTTCCCTTTTTTCAGTAACACTAATAATTTAGTAAAAACAAAAGGTGTTACCAACAATATCCTCACCAAAGCCGGTCTCCTCCTTGTGGTATTATATTGTGTGCAGTTTGTTACATAGCAAACATTGTTTGGTCTAGAGGCAATGTAAATTCTGTGGTCTTTCCAGTCATGTACAAACACAGAGAGATGGCCATGGACAGGCCAGTGTGCCCTCAAACACTCCATATTGAGTCTCTGTTTGGTGTCTAATGTATTTCCTTTTGAAGTAAGCCATTACAGCACTTACTTCCTGACAGTAGCCAGAATGTGGTTTTCTATCATA
Source organism: Oncorhynchus masou masou (assembly GCF_036934945.1). NCBI lineage: Eukaryota > Metazoa > Chordata > Actinopteri > Salmoniformes > Salmonidae > Oncorhynchus > Oncorhynchus masou. The sequence continues at coordinate 56,903,522 of NC_088216.1, read as the reverse complement.
GAAACACAGGAAAGGATTTAACTGTACAGACAAGTGTTGGTTGCCCTTTGTGTGAACTACACGACTATGAGAGAAAATAATAAGAGCTGTCATGTAGTGTGTAATGTTCTCTTCTCCGATTACATAATTGCTACCTGTACAATCTCTCTGTGAACTATCGGAGAGGGAACTCACTGTCATTGCCTTCATGTCAATCTTCATTTGTGGCCAGGGTAACGTTGGACCTGCTGCATTCTGGCTCTTGGGTTTCCTGTTGACCAATCCTGAGGCCATGAGGGCGGTGAAGAAGGAGTTCAGCAAGATCTCAGGGCAGGACTCAGCACAGTGTCCCCTACTGGACAGGCTACAGCACACACCTGTGTTTGGTGAGGGTTACTTGTTTCCTGGGTAATCTGCACAAAGACAAGGAACTTCATCCCTATGGGCACATGTACTCTAATGAACAGGGTATTTATGTTTAAAATCATGATAGAGGGAGGGGAGGGGGAAAGAGATGGAGAGGTGCTGAGAGGGGGAGAGGAAAATTGAAAAGAGAGACACATACAACCGCATACACACTGTTCCCATGAGCTCAATGACTAAAAGACCAGGGCAGATCCACCTTCTCCGACTATGAAAGAGGCTCTCAATTAGCTAATGGCTCCCATGTCACCATCAACAGGTGGTCTAACCTCTAGTGCAAATAATGACACTAACCTGAATATAGTAACCTGACTAGCCCTTTTTAATGTGCAATTCCTCTGCAGGGAGTCATCAAATAAGAATGATCTTGGTGAATCTATTATGAGGACATAACCCTTACATAACCCCAAGCATTTTGCTACACCCGCAATAACATCTGCTAAATATGTGTATGTGACCAATACAATTTGATTTGATATGCCTAATGAGTACATTAGTGTTCATCCTCTTCTTTTCTTTGCCCTCCCCATCCCAGACAGTGCCTTAGAAGAGACGCTGAGGCTCAGTGCTGCCCCCTTCATTACCAGAGAGGTAGTGCAGGCAAAGACCCTGCACATGGCCGATGGGCAGGAGTACAAACTCAGGAGTGGGGACAGAGTGTGTCTGTTTCCATTCATAAGCCCTCAGATGGACCCTGAGATCCACCAGGAACCACAAGTATGGATGTCACTTGTCCCTCCCACATTATAAAAGAATAGCTCCCTAATTGATGGACAATAAAGATTATTTTCAAGTCCATCTGCGGATTAGCCTGTATGGGAAGGGATTTAGTTACACGGCTGTGTCATTCTGTTGTCCTTCTCCACCCTACAGTAACATCCAATTAGTGGAATATTCAGGGAAATTGAAATAATAGGCTAATATTGCCATCTGATATGATATGGTTGCGTGTTGCAGGAAGCGTGGGGGAACAGTCATGTTTGATCATCATTTGTCAGTATGAGCTGGATTCACTGCTTTACCTGCCTGTGTTTCCTGTCATAGAGATTCAAGTATGACCGCTTCCTCAACCAGGAAGGTTCTGTGAAGAAGGACTTCTTTAAAGGAGGGAGACGGCTCAAGTACTACACCATGCCATGGGGCGCGGGCACCAATGGCTGTGTGGGCAAACGCTTTGCTATCAGCTCAATCAGACAGTGAGTGTCTGGATGTTCCCTGTGGGTGTTAGGGGAGGGCAGAGGAATCAGGGGGGGGGGTGTCAGAGGTCCCCACCTTACCAGAGTCAGGGACAAACTAAATTCTGGGACAGACAATTGATTTGGGGAGATGGAAGGCTTAGCAGCTGTTTGTGACTACGCAGACTCCTCCAGGTGTCTATGCAAATTGCCCATTCCAAAGGAAAATACAAATGGGGTATGCAAAAACTGGTATATGCAAATAGAAAATGTTACAGTTTAGACATGTTTGTAATGTATTATGTCAACAACTTACCTATTGTGTCTCTCTCTCTGTGTGTTCAGGTTTGTGTACCTGGTGCTGTCTCATCTAGAACTGGAGCTGTGTGATCCAGAGGCTCAGATGCCAGAGGTGAACTCCAGTCGCTATGGGTTTGGAATGTTGCAGCCCGAAGGAGACCTGGCCATCAGATATCAACCTAGACGGTCACATTGAAGACAGAGACGGGTGCGGAGATCTCTCAAACCAGACATCAATTTATTCTCATTTCAAAGTGTTTGACATATGGCAATATAAAGTCTTGTATGTATTTTTGTACCAACACAAATGTACAGTGTAATGTTATTGTGCTATTTATCTTGAATTATAATTTGTATATTTCACTTTAAAGTGTTTGTTTTTTTTCTTCACTATTTTGTTTATACAATATGCTGTATCAATGATTAGCTTGGCTCAATAATACCAGCCCCATGTGTTTAAAGTGCTTTCCATATAAACTCTTGCCCCACCTAATTACAATTATATATATTTTTTTTAATGTTCACAACAAATTTGGAGCTTATCCCAGTGATTCATTGGTGTCATAAATCCCCTCCAGTCTCATGACAGTTGTGTCCATTGCATCAGAGAACTATTTGGTAGATGCTTTGAGAGTAATGGGGTGGCTGGCCACTCTTTAAACAGAGCTAACCACACATTCGTCACACTGACATTGCCCTGCTGGTCGGAGGCAGAGTGAATGGAAAGTTTAGATTTATATGTCATTTGAAAATAATTAATAGCCCAGTTGACCAATAAGAGTTGGCCTACTTTTTAGTCACTCTTTACATTGCTGAGTCCATATCCCCCTAACAGGTTTCTGGGGATCCCAGCAGCATAACATTGAGTGGTAAGCTTATGCATGTACAAAGAGGTTGCAATTGTAAAGCATGATGTATATAAACCCTGGCTTGCTGAAGCAATGTATTGCCCATTGAGAGGCTTTGGAAACCACTGGTCGGCCATATTGGCACTCCCAAGTAGGAGCAGTCCTCCATAGGAATTAATGGAATTCTACAGTATTTTAATTAAAAGGACAAAATCACATGTATTTAAGTATTTGTTTGTTGTAGTGGGGACAGTTTTATTTGTACTCTCTAAAGAAAATACATTAAGGAAAATGTTTTGAATTTAAAAAAAAAAATTATGTTTAGTTCATGTAATATAATTTCAAAGAATGCATTAAGGCGTCTGTAATATAATAAAGGTGTCAAAAACGAATGTAGACATTAATAAATGCATTTCTATTGCTTCCAAAATCTTTTTTACAATTGAGGAGGAGTACCAAGATAACTGTGTGGTTTCTTCAATAAAGCGCCCCGTCAGTCATTCAGGGTTTGTTCTGTACACATCGTTGGTTGTACCAAGTGCAATGAGGGTTCCTCAAATGACAAACATTGGAGACCCTCAAATATCCAGATTGTATAACTTTGTTATAACAGCCTAATAGGATATACAATACAATACTATTCAATAGAAGGCATATCATAATAATTATGTAACATAGACACCTGCTCTCCGTTGCGCACAATAGTGCTTTTGAACCCCATTATTGCTGCTTGATTTGTTCTTCTATGTTTTTGTGTCATCATGTACGTTGGCCATTGATCATGCCTTACTGCAGGGGACACCAAAGCAGCTACCTTGCCAAGACTGTAAATCTTGTAAAATACCTTTAACTTATTTGCGGTTTCCAGAGTAGACCTGTGGTAAGGATCTGGACCCTCTCTTTCTAAAATTATCTGCCAAAATTGTTGCAACCCCTATTACCAGCCTGTTCAACCTCTCTTTCGTATCGCCTGAGATTCCCAAAGATTGGAAAGCTGTCGCAGTCATCCCCCTCTTCAAAGGGGGTGGCACTCTAGACCCAAACTGCTACAGACCTATGTCTATCCTACCCTGTCTTTCTAAGGTCTTCGAAAGCCAAGTTAACAAACAGATTACTGACCATTTCGAATCCCACCGTACCTTCTCTGCTATGCAATCTGGTTTCAGAGCTGGTCATGGGTGCACCTCAGCCACGCTCAAGGTCCTAAACGACATCATATAACCGCCATCGATAAGAGACATTACTGTGCAGCCGAATTCATTGACCTGGCCAAGGCTTTCGACTGTGTCAATCACCACATTCTTATTGGCAGACTCGACAGTCTTGGTTTCTCTAATGTTTGCCTCGCCTGGTTCACCAACTACTTCTCTGATAGAGTTCAATGTGTCAAATCGGAGGGCCTGTTGTCCGGACCTCTGGCAGTCTCTATGGGTGTGCCACAGGGTTCAATTCTCGGGCCGACTCTCCTCTCTGTATACATCAATGATGTTGCTCTTGCTGCTGGTGATTCTCTGATCCACCTCTACGCAGACGACACCATTCTGTATACTTCTGGCCCCTCTTTGGACACGGTGTTAACTAACCTCCAGAGGAGCTTCAATGCCATACAACTCTCCTTCTGTGGCCTCCAAATGCTCTTAAATGCAAGTAAAACTAAATGCATGCTATTCAATCGATCACTGCCCGCACCTGCTCACCCGTCCAGCGTCACTACTCTGGACGGTTCTGACTTAGAATATGTGGACAACTACAAATACCTGGGTGTCTGGATAGACTGTAAACTCTCCTTCCAGACTCACATTAAGCATCTCCAATCCAAAATTAAATCTAGAATCGGCTTCCTATATCGCAACAAAGCATCCTTCACTCATGCCGCCAAACATACCCTCGTAAAACTGACCATCCTACCGATCCTTGACTTCGGTGATGTCATCTATAAAATAGCCTCCAACACTCTACTCAACAAACTGGATGCAGTCTATCACAGTGCCATCCGTTTTGTCACCAAAGCCCCATATACTACCCACCATTGCGACCTGTACACTCTCGTTGGCTGGCCCTCGCTTCATACTTGTCGCCAAACCCACTGGCTACAGGTTATCTACAAGTCTCTGCTAGGTAAAGCCCCACCTTATCTCAGCTCACTGGTCACCATAGCAGCACCCACTTGTAGCACGCGCTCCAGCAGGTATATCTCACTGGTCACTCCCAAAGCCAATTCCTCCTTTGGTCATCTTTCCTTCCAGTTCTCTGCTGCCAATGACTGGAACGAACTGCAAAAATCTCTGATGCTGGAGACTCATATCTCCCTCACTAGCTTTAAGCACCAGCTGTCAGAGCAGCTCACAGCACCTGTACATAGCCCATCTGTAACTTGCCCATATATCTACCTACCTCATCCCCATACTGTATTTATTTATCTTGCTCCTTTGCACCCCAGTATCTCTACTTGCACATTCATCTTCTGCACATCTACCATTCCAGTGTTTAATTACTATACTGTAATTACTTCGCCACCATGGCCTATTTATTGCCTTAACTTACCTCATTTGCACTCACGTATATAGACTTTTTGTTTTCTTTTGTTCTACTGTATTATTGACTGTATGTTTTGTTTATTCCATGTGTAAATCTGTGTTGGTGTATGTGTCGAATTGCTATGGTTTATCTTGGCCAGGTCGCAGTTGCAAATGAGAACTTGTTCTCAACTAGCTTACCTGGTTAAATAAAGGTGAAATAAAATAAATACATATTGTACTACATGTTCGCCGTTGATCATGCCTACTGCAGGGGATACCAAAGCAACTATTGTACCTTGCCAAGATTGTAAGTCTTGTAAAATATATATGTGTACACTAGTTTGCAAAGCTGTCATCAAGGCAAAGGGTGGCTATTTGAAGAATATAAAATCTATTTAACACTTTTGGTTACTGCATGATTCCATATGTTATTTCATGGTTTTGATGTCTTCACTATTATTTTACAATGTAGAAAATAGAATAGATTTGCTACATCACTCCTCCACCGGGCTGACTACCCTTCCAGTGTGTTCTGGGTTATCAACCGGTCCTGACTCCCTTCCAGTGTGTTTTGGGTTATAAACCGGTCCTGACTCGCTTCCAGTGTGTTCTGGGTTATCAACCGGTCCTGACTCCCTTCCAGTGTGATCTGGGTTATCAACCGGTTCTGACTCCCTTCCAGTGTGTTCTGGGTTATCAACCGGTCCTGACTCCCTTCCAGTGTGTTCTGGGTTATCAACAGGTCCTGACTCCCTTCCAGTGTGTTCTGGGTTATCAACCGGTCCTGACTCCCTTCCAGTGTGTTCTGGGTTATCAACCGGTCCTGACTCCCTTCCAGTGTGTTCTGGGTTATCAACCGGTCCTGACTCCCTTCCAGTGTGTTCTGGGTTATCAACCGGTCCTGACTCCCTTCCAGTGTGATCTGGGTTATCAACCGGTTCTGACTCCCTTCCAGTGTGTTCTGGGTTATCAACAGGTCCTGACTCCCTTCCAGTGTGTTCTGGGTTATCAACAGGTCCTGACTCCCTTCCAGTGTGTTCTGGGTTATCAACAGGTCCTGACTCCCTTCCAGTGTGTTCTGGGTTATCAACCGGTCCTGACTCCCTTCCAGTGTGTTCTGGGTTATCAACCGGTCCTGACTCCCTTCCAGTGTGTTCTGGGTTATCAACCGGTCCTGACTCCTGGCTCCGTGGATCCAGGGCCAGATCAGCGCTCCTGCGGTGGATGAGTGGTTCAGGTGCACAGAAGTGTGGAGCGACTCTCACCTGAGACTCCAGCACGCCATCCACTGTCAGAAGCAGGCAGGCCGCCACCACAGTGAGCCTCCAGTGTTCCATCCTGGTGATCGTATATGGCTCTCTACCAAGAAGCTCCCACTCCGCCTGCTCTGCAAAAAGCTGAGCCCCCAGTTTGTGGGGCCGTTCAAGGTTCTCTGGAGGGTCAGTGATGTGACATATAGATTACAGCTCCCCAGTGACTACTGCATCTCACCTTCGTTTCATGTCTCCCTTCTCAAGCCGGTGGCTCCTGGTCCCTTGGCTGAGGCTGTCCCCCACGACTCCCCTCCACCCCCCGTGGATGTCGAGGGAGGTCCCGCCTATGCCGCTAGATCCCTACTGGACTCCCGACATTGTGGGCGTCGGCTGCAGTACCTGGTGGACTGGGAGGGATACAGTCCAGAGGAGCAGTGTTGGGTTCTGGTGGAGGACATTCTGGATCACAACATCATCCGTGATCTCCATGTTTGCAACCCAAACCGGCCCGCTCCTCGTCCTCGGAGCCGCCACTCTGGCCGGCGTTGTCGTGTGGCTGGAGCTGCGCATCATGGGAGAGTTGCAAAGAAAAAAACATATCTCAGACTGATGGGCAAAAGAACACAGACACTGGACAGAGGAACTCTGCCTCGAAGGCCAGCATCCCGGAGTCACCTCTTCAATGTTGATGTTGAGACTGGTGTTTTGCAGGTAATATTTAATGATGCTGCCAGTTGAGAACTTGTGAGGTGTCTGTTTCTCAAACTAGACAATCTAATGGGGCGGAAGGGTAGCCTAGTGGTTAGAGCGTTGGACTAGTAACCGAAAGGTTGCGAGCTGACAAGGTACAAATCTGTCGTTCTGCCCCTGAACAGGCAGTTAACCCACTGTTCCTAGGCCGTCATTGAAAATAAGAATTTGTTCTTAACTGACTTGCCTAGTAAAATGAAGGTCAAATAAATAAATAAAAATTTTAAATGTACTTGTCCTCTTTCTCAGTTGTGCACCAGGGCCTCCTGCTCTTTCTATTCTGGTTAGGGCCAGTTTGCGCTGTCCTGTGAAGGGAGTAATACATGGCGTTGTACGACATCTTCAATTTCTTGCATGAAATAGCCTTCATTTCTCAGAACAAGAATAGACTGACGAGTTTCATCAGAAAGTTATTTTTTTCTGTCCATTTTGAGCCTGTAATCGAACCCACAAATGCTGATGCTCCAGATACTGAACTCGTCTAAAGAAGCCCAGTTTTATTGCTTCTTTAATCAGAACAACAGTTTTCAGCTTTGCTAACATAATTGCAATAGGGTTTTCTTGTAAGAAACAACGCTGCAGAAGAGAAGCAGGTACGGGGAGTTGACATTTAATTAGGAATGGACATGCAACAGGACAGGAACAGCGTCAGAACTGGGAAACACAAAGATAGATGACAATCAATGCAGCAGCAAGGAACAGAGCTGGGGAACTGACAAATATAGGGGAGTTAATAAACAAGTGATTGAGTCCAGGTCAGTCCAATAAATTGCTGATGCGCATGACGAGGGAAGGCAGGTGTGCTTAATGATGGTGGCAGGAGTACGTAATGCAGGGCAGTCTGGGGAAGAGGGGAAGAGCGGGAGCAGGCTTGACAGATCAACTAGCCTTTTAAAATTATAAACTTGGATTAGCTAACACAACGTGCCATTGGAACATAGGAGTGATGGTTGCTGATAATGGGCCTCTGTACACCTATGTACATATTCCATAAAAAATCTGCCGTTTCCAGCTACAGTAGTCATTTACAACATTAACAATGTCTACACTGTATTTCTGATCAATTTGATGTTATTTTAATGGACAAAAAACAAGGACATTTGTTGTGACCCCAAACTTTTGAACAGTAGTGTATATATATATATGAATGCTGTGGTAGCCATGCTGGCTAAGTGTGCCTTGATTTCTAAATCAATCACAGACAATGTCACCAGCAAAGCACCATCACACCATCATGGTAGGAACCACACATGCGGAGATCATTCGTTCACCTACTCTGCATCTCACAAAGACACTGTGGTTGGAACAGAAAATCTCAAATTTGGACTCATCAGACCAAAGGACAGATTTCCACCAGTCTAGTGTCCATTGCTTGTGTTTCTTGGCCCAAGCAAGTCTCTTCTTCGTATTGGTATCGTTTAGTAGTGGTTTCTTTGCAGCAATTCAACCACGAAAGGCCTGATTCACGCAGTGTCCTCCGAACAGTTGATGTTGAGATGTCTGTTACTTGAACTCTGTGAAGCATTTATTTGGACTGCAATATAAGGTGCAGTTAACTCTAATGAATGTTTCTTCTGCAGCAGAGGTAACTCTGGGTCTTCCTTTCCTGTGGCGTTCCTCATGAGAGCCAGTTTCATCATAACGCTTGATTGTTTTGTGACTGCACTTGAAGAAACTTTCAAAGTTCTAGAAATGTTTCGTATTGATTGACCTTCATGTCTTAAAATAATGATGGACTGTCGTTTCTCTTTACTTATTTGAGTTGTTCTTGTCATAATATGAACTTGGTCTTTTAACAAATAGGGCTATTTTCTCTATACCACCCCTATCTTGTCACAACACAACTGATTGGCTCAAACGCATTAAGAAGGGAAGAAATTCCACAAATTAACCCTTAACAAGGCACACCTGTTAATTGAAATGCATTCCAGGTGACTACCTCATGAAGCTGGTTGAGAGAATGCCAAGAGTGGTGCACAAAGAGAAAGCAACTGCATCATTTCTCGTCACCCTTTTATGAACCATTGAGCTTTTTTTACAACTACATGCACTTTGTAGAAGACTATTTCACCGAGTTTGGACCCTCTTACTTATCGGTGTTAGGCTAAAATCTCTTTAAGGTGATCAGTTCAAGAACACCTTCAAATGTCAGGCCGTGGCTGCCTCGCTCTTGTGAAACACCGCTCTTCTGTGTGGTGCTAAAGTTAAATGATTTCAGAGCCGAAGTATAGTGACTGCGCACAGCGGGGAAATGAGATGGTTTTCTATACTGACATATAGGCGTTTTCAGCACTGGACAGCGCTCGCGAGTGTTGTCGAGTTTATCATTGCGCATCCCCCACCATGCTCACTCATCAGCGAGGAAAGCGGCTGTGCGGATTAAATTATCTATTTGGTTATCTGATGAGTGGATAAACCACCTGACATTGCGTTCTCTATCAGGCCCGTAGGTCATCGGGCTCGATGGCAATTTTATATAGTTACCCCTGATGTTTCGCTTTTCCCCTTTTGTAGCCATTGGAATAGGGGAGAACAGACCCTAATGTAGGACCGTGTCTTCTGGACCTGTCTGGCCATATAGTTTCGGACATTATTCATTCTCAAGTGACTGAACGTCTTGAGTGAGGATGATTAAAGGGGGCTCTCGGTCGACCACCTCGCTACCACCGGAGCCGGTGGAAATAATCCGGAGCAAGGCGCACTACCGTCGGGTTAGACTCAATGTTGGTGGTCTCCTCCACGAAGTTCTATGGAGAACGCTGGACAGGTTGCCGCGAACAAGGCTGGGCAAACTACGAGACTGTAACACCCACGAGTCTCTCATGGAGATATGCGACGACTACAGTTTGGATGATAATGAGTACTTTTTTGACAGACACCCCGGGGCTTTCACGTCCATTCTGAATTTCTACCGCACGGGAAAACTGCACATGATGGAGGAGATGTGTGCCCTGTCGTTTAGTCAGGAGCTGGACTTCTGGGGTATAGATGAGATCTACCTGGAGTCCTGCTGTCAGGCCAGGTACCACCAGAAGAAGGAACAAATGAACGAGGAGCTCAAAAGAGAGGCCGAAACTATGAGGGGCAGGGAAGGCGAGGATTTTGATACCACATGTTGTTCTGAGAAACAAAAGAAACTGTGGGATCTCCTGGAGAAGCCGAGTTCATCGTTAGCTGCTAAGGTAAGCAAAGTCAGGTATACCTCTTCAAGTTTGTCTGAACTTTTCACTGCATGGTCTTACTGCTCTGTCATGGGATTGCATGTCATCTTGCTGCAAGTGGATCGCCAGTTAATGTAACTTCACCTAGGTCCTCCTAGATAAACATTATACCGCCACTTTGAAAAGTTAAATTTAGTCATTTGCATTATACTCAACAAATAATAAAAAGGTGCTACATTTTCTTTATGACATTTGTTTATGACACGTCATTTGCTGAAATTGTTCATATTTAAACAATAACATGTCCTGTCCTTAAAAGTGGGAGTTGTTCTAAAGAGGTAAGTCATAACTAAAGACAAGCATAACTTTAAGTTTATAGACTTGTAAGTGTTATGACTCACAGTTTGAGTGTATTTGTGAGGAAGCATGTCATTGTAGGTTGACTTCACTGAAGTTGACATAAACCATCATGTGGCCTCTGATGCCTGGCTGGCTCCCTATATCTCGGATCCAGTGCTTTTAATCTGTCATGTTCAATGGCTCTGGAGAGCTCCTGGAAAGCACTATTCCACTTCTCCTGTACCAATGAATGAATGTAGCCTGTCACTGAGAGGTCGCCTGTCAATACCAATAGAGAGGTGAAGGTGTCAACAGAGCATTAGCTCCATCGTGACATACTGATCTGATACTATGCAATGCAGCTGATTTTGCCCTCATATTGAATACTTAGAAACCTGAGTTTTGTCTGGAGACAAGTGGGCAATACTGGGAAGTGGGAAGGCACAGGTACAAAGACCAGTTTGTGATCAGTGTGTGATTGAACACATGCATTTTGTAATTATCTTGTCCCTCTTTTTCATTTTCAAACTCCAACAGTCTCTTTGATGTTAAACCCAGTGTGATTCCTATAAAGGTCTCTTGAACACATCGGTCGTTCATATTTGTATAGGTAAATCAAGAGAGGAAGGAGAGAGAGCAATATCTCTTACTGGAGGTATGCATCTCAGGGCACTGGAGAAAATAGATGCAAGAATCAAAACCACTTCATACATGTAACTCTTCAACTATTTATAGTGAGTTTATCAAGTATTTAAACTTATTCTGCTCCCACCCTCTTGTCTTTGGATTTCATAATGAGTGTCTGTTGTTGGCAAATTATTCCTGATGACATTTTCAGTGTTTGGTTCCACCCACCCACTCCTCTCTCTCTCTCTCTCTCTCTCTCTCTCTCTCTCTCTCTCTCTCTCTCTCTCTCTCTCTCTCTCTCTCTCTCTCTCTCAATCTCTCTCTCTCTCTCTCTCTCCCTCTCTCTCTCTCAATCTCTCTCTCTCTCTCCCTCTCTCTCCCTCTCTCTCTCTCAATCTCTCTCTCTCTCTCTCTCAATCTCTCTCTCTCTCTCCCTCTCTCTCTCTCAATCTCTCTCTCTCTCTCTCTCTCTCTCTCTCTCTCTCTCTCTCTCTCTCGCTCTGCCTCATTTCCAGCTTTGCATTTTCTCTCATAATTTCTCTCATTTATGAGCTCATTGATCACGCTGCTGCAATAAGGCCATTTCACTAGGCTGGATCAATGGCATATTCAGTCACATTAACAGCATTTTAAGTGAAGTGTTTCCACTACTGTTTGACTATGTCAATAATTCATTAGCATGATTAATAACAGGCCAATAACATGTTCTGAATACTACATCTGTAAATAGATTGAGTAATAATTGGGAGAGTGGGGGTCAATATTACACAGGTATCATGATATAGCTGGCTTGGTAAATGTGAGTGTTGTGTTGTTTTCTTGTTGTTGACCTTTTTCTGCTTACTTGTAACCAAGACAGCACCATGTAGAGTTCATGGATCATGCCCACTCTGATTTCTACCTTCAGTATTTTTCACCTGCTCTGCCTACTATTATATAATACAGTATTTTGGCAGTGGTACATGTTGTGTTGTTTTGGCTCTGTACTCCATTACTTAATATTTGAAATGGCAGGCGACGGATACAGCCTTGTTTTCCCTCCGTAACGGGGGAGAGGGGGATAACAGTGTCATGCTGAGGTCTAATGGCAGGTGACGGATACGGCCTTGTTTTCCCATGCTTAATTGAAGGGTGGCATCATTAAAATAAGTTGTTTCTAAACACAGATTCCACGTAATTTATTTTTCAGTGCAGATACATTTTAAATTGCACATGAATTACTCTTGACTTTGTGTCAGGTGATGGGTTAAGGGAAGGTGCGATTTGCAGTATCTATAACTAAAGACGTCACCCTGGCTGTGCCTGGACCTTTGGCGTTATAACCTCCACAAAATACACATATGAAAATGGGCTCTGAGACAAGACATTCCTCATAGTCAGACCTGCTGTACAATGAAGGGCACTGTGTATGCACAAGCCTCCCCACTGGTCACAGACGTCAATTCAACATCTATTCCATGTTGGTTCAATGTAATTTCATTGAAATGACGTGGGAAAAACATTGATTGAACTACTGTATTTTTGATACGCTCTCATGTGGTTGTAGACTCTCAGAAGTCTCCATGTCGACATATTTGGGGTTTTTCATTCTGAATAATTCACCCAAAAAATATAGAATCTCTTGGAAACAAAACGTTGGAGATCATTAATTCATCCATTATAGATGATTCTCCTTTCATACCTACAGTATGTCTGCAAAGCGTGTACTGTGTGTATTCACTGAGAGGAAATGGAAAGCAGCTTGTGAATGGAAGACCTGGCTGATGCTGCACTAAAGCCTGTCTCAGCATGTTTCTGCCTCATAGACCACAGTTCACTCTCAGTGCCCTCAGCACCATGGCCATACAATATGACAGGCTCACAGTGCATCAGAGGGTTGTAGCCTGTACACTTCCATCTTACTTTACATTGGAACACTGTTTAAAGAGAAGATCACACACAGACAGGATCAGATTACAAAGCTACTATCAATGATAGTACTAGTTTGATTCAATATTTCATTGATTGTCCTACGGCAGCATTATTTTCCCTATACAACATCAGGATATGTCTGCTGGGTGATAAAACATACCAGGGGCAAGCAGGTTGTTGAGTCACCTGGTCGTGGCTATCGGTTGTGATTTGTTGGTGATATTTCCATATGTCCACTCTGCCCTGTTCCACTGACATCCCTGATTCTCCGTCTCCACATACAATCACAGCACTCTCCCCAGTCCAACCTCCAACCTCCCCATCCCCTGAAAGGCAAGCAACCTAAAACTACTGCAGTTTGGACCCAGAATTGGACTTTAGCTATGCAAAAAGGATGCTAGTATGGTATTAAATAAATGGCTTGGAAAATCAGTCGTCAGACATTGTAATCAGAGTATATGCTGTTACAGCCATGATTCAGTGGTGCTTGGCCGTGATCCATATGCACCATTCAGCTGTAGTTAAAAAGCCATTTTGTTAATACTATTTCATAACTATACTGAACAAAAATATAAACGCAACATGCAACAATTTCAAAGATTTTGCTGAGTTACAGTTCATATAAGGAAATCAGGTCATTTAAATAAATAAATTTGGCCCTAATCTATAGATTTCACAAGGGTGGGCCCACAGAAATTAACGTTCACTTCTCTGGCAACACTCTGGTGGACATTCCTGCAGTCAGCATGCCAATTGCACCCTCCCTCAAAACTTCAGACATCTGTGGCATTATGTTGTGTAACAAAACTGCACAGTTTAGAGTGGCCTTTTATTGTCCCCAGCACAAGGTGCATCTGTGTAATGATCCTGCTGTTTAATCAGCTTCTTGATATGCCAAACCTGTCAGGTGGGTGGATTATCTTGGCAAAGGATATATGATGACTAACAGGGATATAAACAAATGTGTGTACAAAATTTGAGAGAAATAAGCTTTTTGTGCGTATGGAACATTTCTGGGATCTTTTATTTCAGCTCATGAAACATGGGCCAGCGCTTTACATGTTGTGTTTATATTTTTGTTCAGTATGAATGCTAATGTATAGATTTACTACCACAGTATATTTCTGTTGGACTTTCCTCATACAGGACTGAGCATCCCTGAACCCTGACCCTCACAGTAAACTCTTGGCTGTACTCCTGAATGGGTTTGTGCTAGTTACAGTCACCCACTGCTATTTACGGTTACCTGCTCTAGGTTCTATCTCCTATTTTCCAGAAACATGTTTTTTACTCAACCCCCATCTCTGTCTCTGGTTGAGTGATGATGATTAGGCCTACATTATGGCCAGGTGGACAGGTCCTCTGTAAATAATGAATGAGGGACTCCAGCAGCCTACAGTACAGCGGCCCTGTTCACATCTCCTCACATTTGACCTCTCACTTCTTAAATGTCACCATTGGAACTTATCTGCAGTAGTTGACTTTTCTACCCACACAAGTTTTTAAAAAGTTTTATTAGTTGTATGTACAGGATACATACGGTATACACCTTCCAAATAAATGCTTACTTGCAGGTTCCTTCTCGACAAAGCAACAACACTAAGAAATAATAAAAGATAAGAATATGAACATACAGTAAACAGTTCAGTAGAATATAGTTTTAGGATAAGTATATTACAGGAATCTCAATTTCTAGTCCAATATTTACACGTCTTTTGGGGAACGGGGGATGGGGGGGCATCAGAGTCAGAATCGGAGCAGGCTGTCAGTCCGGTTTAAGTATTCAGCTGTCTGATGGCTTGAAGATTGTGGCTTGTAGACCTAATGCTTTGATACCATCTGCCTGATGGTAAGGGAGTGAACAGCTCATGGCTAGGGTGTGTAGTCCTTGATGATGGCGCAGGCCTTCCTCAGGCACTGTTTAGAGTAGATATCGTGGATGGGTGGGAGGACGGTCCCAGTGATGTACTGGGCTGTCTCCACCACCTGCTGGAGGGCCTTGCGGTCGTGGACAGAGCAATTCCCATACCAGGCTGTGAGGCAACTGGTCAGGATGCTCTCGGTGGCGCAGCATTAGTATTTGGAGAGGACCCAGGGTGGCGTGCCGAATTTCTTCAGCCACCTTAGGAAGTAGAGACGCTGCTGCACCCTCTTGACAAGAGTGGTGGTGTTGTTGGTCCATGACAAGTCCTCGGTGATGTAGGCGCCGAGGAACATTAAACTGCTGACTCTCTCTACTGCAATCCCTTTGATGTGGATCGGAGCATGTTTCCTCCTCTGTTTCCTGAAGTCAACAATCAGCTCCTTTGTTTTGCTGATGTTGAGGGAGAGGTTGTTGTCCTGGCATCACCATGCCAGTTCACTTACCTCCTCCCTATAGGCTGACTCGTCGTTGTTGGTTATCAGTCCTACAACCGTGGTGTCATCAGCACACTTGAGGATGGAGTTGGGCTCGTGCAAAGTCACACAGTCGTAGGTAAACAGGGAGTACAACAGAGGGCTGAGGACACGCTCCTGGGGTACACTGGCTGTGTGTGAGTAACGGCTTGGAGCTGCTACATACTGTAAGGTATTCAGGCTGTCTTAGAACACACTCTGCATTATAAGAGGGTTGGTCAGTGTGTGTGTGTGTGTGTGTGTGTGTGTTTGTGTGTAGTTGTGGTAGTAGTGTTACTCTGATACAGTAGGCTTAGTGGCTCCCTCCATTAGGCAATAAGCTTATGTAGATCACCTCTCTGGGTGGATACCCTCCAGTGCCAGTAGTACAGTGTTGCCTAGTTCCGCTCCAAACCCAAGTGGGTCAAACTGATCTTGGCAGACTACTGTGGAAGCACAGAAAGCAGATGTCTCTTCCACTTACCCTATGGTCAAATGAGATTACCTTGTTAATTGGATGTTATTATTTATACCTGTCCAGACCTTACAATATTTAGCAAGCAGAGACTTATTAAGCTATTTTAAACCCATTACTTAATTTACTACATTCAGATGCCTATGGTGTATTACTGTAGCGGTACAAAAATATCCGTCCCATTGAGGATGGATCTGTTCCATTTATAGAGGATCAATCCAGCCATGATGACAGGTATCTACAGTCAGTCAGTTGTTGTCGGCTAATTTGGATGTCCTCATTAAAATGTGAAAGAAACCCCACATTTGTAAGGGAAGCCTTCCCAGTCCAAAGGTATTACAGAACATCAGCCTGTGTCTAGCCTATATCCTGCAAGGTAAACCCTTGCCTAACAGTCAATTAGTCCTTTTCTCTTCTGATCTCAGTTCCATATTAGGAAGGACTTTTGGCTCATTATCAGAAAGTGCATTTAGGAAAGTAATAACCTATATACGTAATTAACTTACAATATGCTATGATAGTGAGTAGTTATGTTAGCTTTTCCATAGAGATAAGATACATGTTATCATGTTATCCTCTGCATGTTGTTTGTATTGTTCTCTATGTAAATGTTTGTCTGTTTCCACCAAGAACCGCATTATCCTTAGAACCTCTCCAATGCTTTCTCCAGATGGTGTTGCAAGGATTTAAAGTGAATCTTCTTTGAAATCCGAAGCAAAGACGTTTACATATTTTGTCTGCTATCAGACCTAACCAATATTCTTAGAGAAATGTGCAGCCTTGGTGAAAGTGCTTTGTGGTTCTTGTTGGTTACTCTCTCATTGTGTCAGTAATCCCCTATATGCCCCTAAAACAGGGTACCCAAACTGGTGGCCCGCGGGTGATTTGATTTGGCCACCAATGTTTTCTGAGCAAAAAAAAACAAGTCTTTTTTTTGTTTGTTGCAATTTGTTATTGTTCAACATAAAGACTGTAAAAACACCAGGAAATCAGCTCCCAAGTATTCCCGCGCATAATAGAGAAATATTTGTAATCGTATACGTATGTAAGCAAGGTTTGAAATTATTATGTTTCAGTCAAATATTATATCTATTTGGGCTTCTTGTGGTCAATTTGCAGTCTTCAAATGATTTGTATTTATGTTCCGGCCCCCTGAAAAAAATATGGCTTGTGGCTGAAACAAAGGCATAGCTCAAAGAAATAAACAGACAATTAGACAACTTTTTGATTTAGCCTGTTACTGACATATCTTTAAGCCTTGTCTATTTTTAGTTTAGATTTGAAATCCACGACCACAGGGAGACATCCAAGCCACAGGCTTCAGAGATGCTCCTCTTCACATCTTGTTTCACAAACCAACATTTACATTATCGATTTTTCACGTCTTTGATATCATTTGATCAATGTGTGTCAGGACATGGCTGGAGAAGGAGAGGAGCCTGTAATCGATGGAGAAAATCTCCTCCATCAGTGTGCTGCTGAAAAGAGGATTAAATTGTTTGTGTTGTTGCCAGTGTTTCCCATATGTGCCATATTTTCTAAGCCTGGTAGATTTTTTAAAGCCTTCAAAGACTGTGTCTCTTTGAAATCACAGTAAACTACTGAGGCAGCAAGAAACATATATTCTGCTGTCAATCAGATGCATTCAGTACGAGATATTCCCTTATTAACTTGCCTCTGAAATCAACCTTGTGGCTATTTGGCAGAATAGGGTCTTGGAGAAATGTGTTGTTAATGTGTTGAAATTGAGGTCATACCTTTGGGCTACGGTTTCCTCTCCATAGAGATTATGAGTGGTGAAGAAGGTGGTTCCCTGGGACACTATTCAGGGTATGTGACCTATAAATAACTTCCTCCATTGATGGAGGTCATCTATTACCTGTATGGACAGCAGCTCCTGCCTGGCTCACTATGCTCCTCAGGGGCAGCCTTTGAGTTGACCTGAGCATGTGACTAAACATACAAAGCTGTTTTATTTGTTTCGGGATGTATTTTTTGATTGCTTGATGTTATTTGGGATTTTTTTTTAATAATTCACTGATACTACGGTCCATACACTGTAAAAACAATTTTTTTCTGTAACACTTTTAAAAGCTTCAAGGCATTTAGGATTTAAATGAAAACGCGTCACGGTGTTAAGATTGTAAACACCAGAACATGTTTATTCACTGTAACACTTTAAACAGATGAACAGTTTATTCAGCATAAGGCATTTAGGTTTTAAACACTACTACCTGTATTTGCATATTTCCTAGCATGCCCTTCAAGTGAATGTGAGAGATACCCACCCATGACTGTGTTGTTAGTGACAGAGACATGGTTCTTGCAATCTATTAGTGTGCTGTTGAGTATGGCAGAAGTATTTATTAAATGGCTAAAATGTTAATGTAGGAATCATTGGATAATAAAAAAACTACCTGCAACAAAGCATGCTGGGAAATATGATAATGAAGACCCCTCCCATGTCTTGTTCACTCTGAGAGACAATGGGTTATAAAATGTTTTTATAGTATAAATCAATAATCAATGCACTTGATGCACATGCATTGCAATGGTCTCAGGGGCAACCACCACAAAGAAAGCTAAATGCTAGTGTTGATTAATATGAAAGATGCGTCTCTCAGACCATATCTATACAGTATACCCAGGGGCAATAGGCTTGGCTGTGCGTGGGGTGCTGCAGGTGAATTAAACATCTGTACCCCATTTCTGGTCTGTTAAAGCACTGAGAGTGAGCAATAAGAAATTACATGAATAATTAAATGAAACAACAACATCGAACAGAGTGGAAATTATACCATGACATTCAAGAGGGCCTCTATCGGGTGCACACGCGTTTGAAACAAAAATATGGGCCTAATTGTAAAGATGTCATTTAACGGTAAAAATGTATTAATTATTAATGTGGCATGAACCTGTCATGGTTGTGTTCATGCCTGCACAACAGCAAACACAAACCTGTAGTGTATTCAATGTTTAAAAAGGCTTCTAAAGTTTATAATTTTCACTTAAAATGTCCATTAATTATAATCCACATAATAATTCACATTTCCTGTTTATTTTCCGGATTATTTTCCTGCTGTGAGAAACTATTCAAATTAAGATAGCATACCTTTACCTGCGCACGTTCACCCACTCCAAAATAATTCTAGCATCCAAACAGCACCCGCCATTTGATGAATGGAACACCAGAAAGTGTAGTGACATTCAGCTATTGTCATTAGGCCTACTCTCTTGTAGACTGAATTAATTGATGCGTCTTTATGACAAATTAACCTTTTTTGTTAAAAAGAAAGTTGTGACAACTGAAAAGGGGTTGAAATACGGGATTGTCCCAGGATGAAAAGTGCACCCACATGGAATATAAATTTTTTAAAAACATGACAGAGAGGTGGGGGTGTTTGTTAAATTTGGAACATTTTTTTTCTTCATTATTATGTAACACTTTAGCAGTTCAAAATTGCATTTGAAACAAATTGGAGAATGGTTAAATTAGCAATAAAGTATTTTGAGCCCCACCGTAAATCCCACAAACATCGGAACAAAACAAACAAACTGACTGAGGAAGAAGACATTCGTAATAGATCCAGTGTTATGGTGATTTTGCATAATTGCGCATGTTTGTATATTTACCTCATATCTATGAAATGGTTTGTATAAATTATTTCATCTCAGTTGTAGGTGAAATGTTATATCATTATCTCTGGTAATACGTGCTAATATGCTGATTAAGTTATTTTCACCTCAGTAATCAGAGCGGAGAGAGGGAGAGAATGAGAAACAGGGAAGGAGAGAGAAGGACGAGAATGAATGATGTAGAGTAAGGGGGAGAGAGAGCTGAGATGGAGAGACGAGAGAGAGAGAGAGAGAGAGAGAGAGAGAGAGAGAGAGAGAGAGAGAGGTGATATGGAGAGATGAGAGAGAGAGCCGAGATGGAGAGACGAGAGAGCGTGAGAGACTGGAAGATAACATGTGCGTCAGTGCTGTTTGTCTGTCACTGTGCATAGCGGTGTCAGGCCAGTGGGAGATATATGGCAATTGAATCAGCAAGGCAGCGAAGAGGCTGTGTGCCATGGATTTTATAGGCATTCAGAAAGCACCTCAGCACCACAGCCAGACACGATCACCCAGCATCGACCCCTCAAAAACATCTCCTTCAACACAGATCATAGGACAGTCTCTCACACATCTTGTCAGCATACTCCACTCCTCACACATGTTCACACGATCATTGGTACGCGCACACACACACACACACACACACACACACACACACACACACACACACACACACACACACACACACACACACACACACACACACACACACACACCCCCACCCACCCATCCCTAGTCTAATCTTATGTCCTAGTAGTCATAAAGCATCTGCGGTGTCAATCATTTATATAACACAAACCCCAGCCTGCTAATGTACTGTAATTCTAGTGTGGCCATCCATCGTCAAGTCATGCTGAGCCAGTGGTCCAGCGGTCCATGCACGTTACTTTGCCTTTCAGCCTTTCTCTATCTCTCTGTCTGTCCAGTGTGTGTCCTGACTGTCCTCACCTGACCCAACTTGCTTTTCATCTTAATGCAATTGTCATCGATTTTCTCCGCAGAAACAATTTGCTTGTCAACCCATACTGGGTGTAAATATATGGGACCTGGCGGGAGCTGTAGAACTCTGTTGATGGCTTCACCTTGACAGAGCACATAAAACTGTCAACCTCAGCCCAGACGGATACCCAGTTAATCCTTAAGAGTCTAAGCCAGAGGGGAGGAACTGTTTGGAATTGTTTTAAGATGGGCATATCAAGGATCATTTAGCAATATGATTTGGAATGGAAACACTTTACTTGACTGCTAGCACTATAAAACGTTATGACACAGTCATAACCATGTCATAAGAAGTCATAATAGCTGACATAACTTGTCATAAGCTTTTATAATATGGTCATAACGCTGTCATGACACATATAATGTATTTAGACCTGTTGTGACATATATTGCATTATTTTATGGCTGGTTATGACACCTACATAACAGTGTCAAAAGCCACAAAACCTACCACACAAGGCAAAACATACCATTACACCATAGCCTACGTGTTAACAGTATTTTTATGTCATATATACAGTACCAGTCGAAAGTTTGGACACACCTACTCATACAAGCGTTTTTATTTATGTTTACTATTTTCTACATTGTAGAATGATAGTGAAGATATCGAAACTATGAAATAACACATGTAGAAACCAAAAAACTGTTAAAACAAATCAAAATATATTTTATATTTGAGATTCTTCAAAGTAGCCACCCTTTGCCTTGACAGCTTTGGTTTGAGGTAGGGTTATTGTGGAGGCCAGGTCATCTGATGCAGTACTCCATCACTCTCCTTCTTGGTCAAATAGCCCTTACACAGCTTGGAGGTGTTTTGGGTCATTGTTCTGTTGAAAAACAAATGACAGTCCCACTGAGCGCAAACCAGATGGGATGGCAAATCGCTGCAGAATACTGTGGTAGCCATGTTGGTTAAGTGTGCCTTGAATACTAAATAAATCACAGACAGTGTCACTAGCAAAGCACCCCCAACCATCACACCTCCTCCTCCATGCTTCACGATGGGAACCACACATGCGCAGATCATCATTCACCTATTTTGCATCTCACAAAGACACGGTGGTTGGAACCAAAAATCTCCAATTTGGACTCATTGCTCATTGTTCATTGCTCATGTTTCTTGGCCCAAGCAAGTGTCTCCTTATTATCAGTGTCCTTTAGTAGTGGTTTCTTTGCAGGAAGTTGACCATGAAGGCCTGATTCAAGCAGTGTCCTCTGAACAGTTGATGTTGAGATGTGTCTGTTACTTAAACTCTGTGAAGCATTTATTTGGGCTGCAATTTCTGAGGCTGGTAACTCTAATGAACTTATCCTCTGCAGCAGAGGTAACTCTGGGTCTTCCTTTCCTGTGACAGTTCTCATGAGAGACAGTTTTATAGCGCTTGATAGTTTTTGCAACTGCACATGAAGAAACTTTATTCAAATGTTCCATATTGACTGACATTCATGCCTTAATGTCACGATGGACTTATTTGAGCTGTTCTTGCCATAATATGGACCAAATAGGCTATCTTCTGTATACCACCCGTACCTTCACAACAAGGCTGATTGGCTCAAAAGCATTAAAGAAGGAAAGAAATCCACAAATGAACTTTTAACAAGCCACATCTGTTAATTGAAATGCATTCCAGGTGACTACCTCATGAAGCTGGTTGAGAGAATGCCAAGACTGTGCAAAGCTGTCATCAAGGCAAGAAGAATCTCAAATATAAAATATATTTTGATTTGTTTAACACTTTTTTGGTTACTACATGATTCCATATGTGTTATTTAATAGTTGTGATGTCTTCACTATTATTCTACAATGTAGAAAATAGTAAAAACAAACAAAAACCCTGGAATGACTCGGTGTGTCCAAACGTTTGACTGGTACTGTATATATTTTTAAATTGACCATATTAAATTATCCTTGTAATTGCGCACCCTTTGATGTCAGACATGCACCGACCCCAATGCTCTGCTGTTGATGACTGGAATGAATGCAGGAGAAGATTTCAGGAGCAGGACAGGACATCCTCTTTTTGACTGATGACTGATATAAGGGCATGCACGTGATAGGCCTATCTGGCTTACAGTTTATGATTATGATGATCATAATGCTTCTTGACAGTATCATAAAGTACATTTTCTTAGTCCAAGCAAAGTGACACAGGAGGGTCATAATGCAGTATGCCATTGGGAGGGAGGACAGTAGCAGGTGACCGAACTGTTGTTTTTAGCCATTTCAATTTCAGTATTTGTATTTGTATTTATTATGGATACCCACTATCTGCTGCCAAGGCAGTAGCTACTCCTCCTGTGGTCCAGCAAAATTAAGTCAGTTTACACAATTTTTAAACATTACAATACATTCACAGATTTCACAACACACTGTGTTCCATCAGGCCTCTACTCCACCACTATCACATATCTACAGTACTAAATCCATGTGTATTTAAGTGTATAGTGTCATTCTGTCATTATGTTACAGATTTTTGGTTAATTCTGTTACAGATAAGAGTGTATTTACAAGTTATTTAAAATATGATTTAAAAAAGTCATGACTGTGAATATTTCATTACAATAACAACAAAAGATTTAAGAAACAAACTTTCAAACTAAAGGAATTTCAGATGACCGTCCTACCCATGCTAGATTACGGAGACGTAATTTATAGTTTGGCAGGCATGGTTGCTCTCGATCGGGAAAAGGGCCTGCCTAAATATGACTGCCCGTTCCATGATCTCGCCATCACGGTTGAGAACTCCATTGTGTCCTCCTCCCAGAGCGCTAAGAACCTTGGCGTGATCCTGGACAACACCCTGTCGTTCTCAACTAACATCAAGGCGGTGGCCCGTTCCTGTAGGTTCATGCTCTACAACATCCGCAGAGTACGACCCTGCCTCACACAGGAAGCTGCGCAGGTCCTAATCCAGGCACTTGTCATCTCCCGTCTGGATTACTGCAACTCGCTGTTGGCTGGGCTCCCTGCCTGTGCCATTAAACCCCTACAACTCATCCAGAACGCCGCAGCCCGTCTGGTGTTCAACCTTCCCAAGTTCTCTCACGTCACCCCGCTCCTCCGCTCTCTCCACTGGCTTCCAGTTGAAGCTCGCATCCGCTACAAGACCATGGTGCTTGCCTACGGAGCTGTGAGGGGAACGGCACCGCAGTACCTCCAGGCTCTGATCAGGCCCTACACCCAAACAAGGGCACTGCGTTCATCCACCTCTGGCCTGCTCGCCTCCCTACCACTGAGGAAGTACAGTTCCCGCTCAGCCCAGTCAAAACTGTTCGCTGCTCTGGCCCCCCAATGGTGGAACAAACTCCCTCACGACGCCAGGACAGCGGAGTCAATCACCACCTTCCGGAGACACCTGAAACCCCACCTCTTTAAGGAATACCTAGGATAGGATAAAGTAATCCTTCTCACCACCCCCCTTAAATGATTTAGATGCACTATTGTAAAGTGGCTGTTCCACTGGATGTCATAAGGTGAATTCACCAATTTGTAAGTCGCTCTGGATAAGAGCGTCTGCCAAATGACTTAAATGTAAATGTCAATGCCCAATCAGAGTCAACGATAAACAGCTGTCTCTGATTGGGAACCATATCAGGCCAACATACAGTGCCTTGCGAAAGTATTCGGCCCCCATGAACTTTGCGACCTTTTGCCACAATTCAGGCTTCAAACATAAAGATATAAAACTGTATTTTTTTGTGAAGAATCAACAACAAGTGGGACACAATCATGAAGTGGAACGACATTTATTGGATATTTCAAACTTTTTTAACAAATCAAAAACTGAAAAATTGGGCGTGCAAAATTATTCAGCCCCCTTAAGTTAATACTTTGTAGCGCCACCTTTTGCTGCGATTACAGCTGTAAGTCGCTTGGGGTATGTCTCTCTCAGTTTTGCACATCGAGAGACTGAAATTTTTTCCCATTCCTCCTTGCAAAACAGCTCGAGCTCAGTAAGGTTGGATGGAGAGCATTTGTGAACAGCAGTTTTCAGTTCTTTCCACAGATTCTCGATTGGATTCAGGTCTGGCCTTTGACTTGGCCATTCTAACACCTGGATATGTTTATTTTTGAACCATTCCATTGTAGATTTTGCTTTATGTTTTGGATCATTGTCTTGTTGGAAGACAAATCTCCGTCCCAGTCTCAGGTCTTTTGCAGACTCCATCAGGTTTTCTTCCAGAATGGTCCTGTATTTGGCTCCATCCATCTTCCCATCAATTTTAACCATCTTCCCTGTCCCTGCTGAAGAAAAGCAGGCCCAAACCATGATGCTGCCACCACCATGTTTGACAGTGGGGATGGTGTGGTCAGGGTGATGAACTGTTTTGCTTTTACGCCAAACATAACGTTTTGCATTGTTGCCAAAAAGTTCATCTGACCAGAGCACCTTCTTCCACATGTTTGGTGTGTCTCCCAGATGGCTTGTGGCAAACTTTAAACGTCACTTTTTATGGATATCTTTAAGAAATGGCTTTCTTCTTGCCACTCTTCCATAAAGGCCAGATTTGTGCAATATACGACTGATTGTTGTCCTATGGACAGAGTCTCCCACCTCAGCTGTAGATCTCTGCAGTTCATCCAGAGTGATCATGGGCCTCTTGGCTGCATCTCTGATCAGTCTTCTCCTTGTATGAGCTGAAAGTTTAGAGGAACGGCCAGGTCTTGGTAGATTTGCAGTGGTCTGATACTCCTTCCATTTCAATATTATCGCTTGCACAGTGCTCCTTGGGATGTTTAAAGCTTGGGAAATCTATTTGTATCCAGATCCGGCTTTAAACTTCTTCACAACAGTATCTCGGACCTGCCTGGTGTGTTCCTTGTTCTTCATGATGCTCTCTGCGCTTTTAACGGACCTCTGAGACTATCACAGTGCAGGTGCATTTATACGGAGACTTGATTACACACAGGTGGATTGTATTTATCATCATTAGTCATTTAGGTCAACATTGGATCATTCAGAGATCCTCACTGAACTTCTGGAGAGAGTTTGCTGCACTGAAAGTAAAGGGGCTGAATCATTTTGCACGCCCAATTTTTCAGTTTTTGATTTGTTAAAAAAGTTTGAAATATCCAATAAATGTCGTTCCTCTTCATGATTGTTTCCCACTTGTTGTTGATTCTTCACAAAAAAATACAGTTTTATATCTTTATGTTTGAAGCGTGAAATGTGGCAAAAGGTCGCAAAGTTCAAGGGGGCCGAATACTTTCTCAAGGCACTGTAGATATACAAAAACCCTAGACATACAAAAATCCTAGACATACAAAACTAGAGTACCCACTCTAGTCACACCCTGACCTAACCAAAATATATAGAAAACAGAGATATCTAAGGTCAGTGCGTGACAAGTTAAATAAATGTGAAATAAAAAAATGAAAAATATGACCGTGTAATGTAACTGGGTGTCAAGTACCAAAAACCAAAAACAGATAGTCAAAAATAAATCAAAAGGAAGCTTGTTTTAAAGTATCTGTCCTATATCTGTGCCAATTGAACTGATATGTTGCAGTAGTGCTCTAACAATTGAGTGTATAGTATAGTGGACAAATTAGAGTGGTTGAAGTCTTAAACCTTTACTGCAGCATTTCCCAAACCAGTCCTGAGCACACCAAGGGGTGGACAAGGATATCCCTGCCAGCCAAACCCTCCCTAACCCGGACGACGCTGGGCCAATTGTGTGCCACCCCATGGGCCTCCCAGTC
This sequence comes from Oncorhynchus masou masou, assembly GCF_036934945.1. Taxonomy (NCBI): domain Eukaryota; kingdom Metazoa; phylum Chordata; class Actinopteri; order Salmoniformes; family Salmonidae; genus Oncorhynchus; species Oncorhynchus masou. The sequence goes on along the minus strand of NC_088216.1, from coordinate 56,877,062 downwards.
GTAGCCGGCTGCAACAGAGCCTGGGCTCTAACATAGTGACACAGCTAGCACTGCACAGTGCCTTAGACCACTGTGCCACCTGGGAGGCCCAGAGTGGCCTTTTATTGTCCCCAGCACAAGGTTCCCCTGTGTAATGATCATGCTGTTTAATCAGCTTCTTGATATGCCACACCTTTTAGGTGGATGGATTATCTTGGCAAAAGAGAAATGCTCCCTAAGAGGAATGTATACAAATTTGTGTACAACATTTTAGAGAAATATGCTTTTTGTGCATATGAAACATGGGACCAACATTGTACATGTTGCGTTTATATTTTCGTGCAGTGTGTAACGGTTTTCTATTTGCGAAACAGAGTCGGACCAAAATGCGGCGTGGCTATTGAGATTCATGTTTAATGAAAAAAAACACACTAAACACAAAACACTACAAAACAATAAACGTAACGTGAAAACCGAAACTGCCTATACTGGTGCAAACTAACACACGACAGAAATAAACCCATAGGGGAGGGTCCGGGTGGGCGTCCGTCCACGGTGGCGGCTCCGGCGCGGGACGTGGACCCCACTCCAACAAAGTCCCAGTCCATCTTCCTCGCGTCCCCAGATAGGTGACCCTCGCCGCCGACCCTGGCCCAGTAGTCCCCACCCAGGGCCCCACTGGACCGAGGGGCAGCTCAGCACCGAGAGGAAGCTCAGCACCGAGAGGAAGCTCAGCACCGAGAGGAAGCTCAGCACCGAGAGGAAGCTCAGCACCGAGAGGAAGCTCAGGCAGGTAGTTGGCTCTGGCAGATCCTGGCTGGCTGGCTGGCGGTTCTGGCAGATCCTGGCTGACTGGCGGATCTGGAAGAGTCTGGCGGATCTGGAAGAGTCTGGCTGACTGGCGGATCTGGAAGAGTCTGGCTGACTGGCGGATCCTGGCAGACTGACGGCTCTGGCTGCTCCATGCTGACTGGCGGCTCTGGCTGCTCCATGCTGACTGGCGGCTCTGGCTGCTCCATGCTGACTGACGGCTCTGGCTTCTCCATGCTGACTGACGGCTCTGGCTGCTCCATGCTGACTGACGGCTCTGGCTGCTCCATGCTGACTGACGGCTCTGGCTGCTCCATGCTGACTGACGGCTCTGGCTGCTCCATGCTGACTGACGGCTCTGGCTGCTTCTTGCAGACTGGCGGCTCTGGCGGCTTCTTGCAGACTGGCGGCTCTGGCGGCTTCTTGCAGACTGGCGGCTCTGGCGGCTTCTTGCAGACTGGCAGCTCTGGCGGCTTCTTACAGACTGGCAGCTCTGGAGGCTCCTTGCAGACTTGCAGCTCTGGCAGCTCCTTGCAGACTGGCAGCTCCTTGCAGACTGGCAGCTCCATGCAGACTGGCAGCTCCATGCAGACTGGCAGCTCTGGCTGCTCCATGCAGACTGGCAGCTCTGGCTGCTCCATGCAGACTGGCAGCTCTGGCTGCGCTGAACAGGCAGGAGACTCCAGCAGTGCTGTAGAGGAGGAAGGCTCTGGCAGCGCTAAACAGGCGGGAGACTCCGGCAGTGCAGGAGAGGAGGCAAGGCTCTGGCAGTGCTGGAGAGGCGAGGCGCACTGTAGGCCTGATGCGTGGTGCTGGCACTGGTGGTACTGGGCCGAGGACACGCACAGGAAGCCTGGTGCGGGGAGCTGCCACCGGAGGGCTGGTGCGTGGAGGTGGTACAAGGTAGACCGGACCGTGCAGGTGCACTGGAGCTCTTGAGCACCGAGCCTGCCCAACCTTACCTGGTTGAATACTCCCGGTCACTCTGCCAGTGCGCGAGGTGGAATAGCCCGCACTGGGCTATGCAGGCGAACCGGGGACACCGTGCGCAAGGCTGGTGCCATGTAAGCCGGCCCAAGGAGACGCACTGGGGACCAGATACGTAGAGCCGGCTTCATGGCATTTGGCTCGACGCTCACTCTAGCCCGGCCGATACGTGGAGCTGGAATGTACCACACCGGGCTATGCACCCACACTGGGGACACCGTGCGCACCACAGCATAACACAGTGCCTTACCGGTCTCTCTAGCCCCCCGGTAACCACAGGAAGTTGACGCAGGTCTCCTACCTGGCTCCCCATACTTCCTGTGAGCCCCCCCCAAGACATTTTTGGGGCTGACTCTCGGGCTTCCAACCACATCGACGTGCTGCCTCCTCATACCAGCGCCTCTCTGCTTTCACCTCCTCCAGTTCTTCCTTGGGGCGGCGATATTCTCCAGGCTGTGCCCAGGGTCCTTCTCCGTCTAGGATTTCCTCCCAAGTCCAGAAATCCTTATTTCACTGCTCCTGCTGCTGCCCGTTACCACGCCGCTTGGTCCTGTTGTGGTGGGTGATTCTGTAACGGTTTTCTATTTGTGAAACAGAGTCGGACCAAAATGCGGCGTGGCTATTGAGATTCATGTTTAATGAAAAACACACTAAACACGAAACACTACAAAACAATAAATGTAACGTGAAAACCGAAACAGCCTATACTGGTGCAAACTAACACACGATAGAAATAAGGACATAAGGACAATCACCCACGAAACACTCAAAGAATATGGCTGCCTAAATATGGTTCCCAATCAGAGACAACTATAAACACCTGCCTCTGATTGAGAACCACTTCAGACAACCATAGACTAAGCTAGAACACCCCACTAAGTGTAACGGCCTTCTTTGTTTGTTGAATGAGAGTTGGACCGAAATGCAGCGTGTTGGTTACTCATGTTTTTTAATGAAACAAATGAATCGCGGTACATGAAATAACTGATATAAATAAATAACAACAAAACGGAACGTGAAACCTAATACAGCCTATCTGGTGAAACTACACAGAGACAGGAACAATCACCCACGAAATACAAAGTGAAACCCAGGCTACCTAAATACGGTTCCCAATCAGAGACAACGAGAATCACCTGACTCTGATTGAGAACCGCCTCAGGCAGCCAAACCTATACTAAACACACCCCTAATCAACCACAATCCCAATGCCTACAAAAACCCCAATACAACAACACAATAACATAAACCCATGTCACACCCTGGCCTGACCAACTAATTATCTAAAACACAAAATACTAAGACCAAGGCGTGACAACTAAGCTACAATCCCAATACCTATGAAAAAACCCCAAAACAAAACACACCACATACAAAACCCCATGTCACACCCTGGCCTGACAGAATAAATAAAGAACACACAAAATACTAAGACCATGGCGTGACACAGTGTAAATACATGTGACAGAAGTACTGCCCATCATTGGGACTAGCTGCCAGCACTGTAAATCTGCAACAGTTTACTAACGACTGTGCTTCCACTAATGGGCGGTACAATCTAGTCAGGGTTTACAGTAATATGCTGTAAATGTAAGTTTCAGTAAAGGTCTTGTAAATCTGCAGTGATTTACTGGCTTCTGTGCTGCCAGTATTTTACTGTAAATTGACAGTAACCTACTGTGCTGCCTGTAATTGACTGTAAAAATTACAGGAAGTTGTTTTGACAGTGTACAGTAAGTGAATGGAATACATGTAATTCAACCTAATTGTTATCAGCCTGTGATAGTAGAATAAAGGGATGGCTGAATCATTTTTATTTGCTCACAACAACTACACACCACACCAGACTTGGGACAATCATAGTTTTAAATATGCTTTGTGGAAAGTAACACTTTTTTGTCGGAACAAATAGTTATGTTGGCGGTGACAACAATTATTTGAATACAGATCTGAAAAAATGACTACTTTCCAAAAATATTTAAATACAGATCTCAGAAAGTGACTACTTTTTTTTACTATCTTTGAATATAAATCTAATAAAGCAAGATTCTTAAAAAAAACATGTGAATACCAATCTCAGGAAGTGATTACTTTTCAGAAACTATTGGATTTCCTGCCTTCAACTAAAAGGCTCTGCATGACCAATCTGCCGTCTACAGTGGCTGTACAGCATTTACAGCGATGCGGCCACCGCAGAAGCCAGAGCATTCATACTTATGCGCTTCGCAGAGCACAGCTGTAGTGAAGGAAGATGTCAAGGAAGTGAGTTGATGTTTATACAGGACCTCCTGCACCCACCTACCGTCAACCAATCAAGTCAATGTGGAGCTTTACGGAGCCTTACGGAGCTATATACGGAGCCCTCTGTATTCTTACAAAATGTATGTGGCGAATGGCGATGGGGTACGGAGGTTAATTGGGCCTCTGCAAGCCTCCGGAAGCTCCGGCTTGCATCGAAATGCATCGTCCGGAATCGCATTCACAGAGTAAGCATGAATTGGCTATCGATCTGCATGTTGCAGATAGAAATATTATGAATAGAGCACGCACAATGTCCTATAATGTTTCAATCTATCTGACAATAGATCATATTTGATTTACATAATAGGGTGAATCTAGGCCCTAAAAAAAGACCTTATGAAATATGTATAGTACATTTGGGAAATGTTTGAATAAAGTTTTACACTAAGCAGTGCGTTAATTTAACCAGTGTCTACATGGGTCCACAGACTGCACACTTTCGTTGTTGATTCAACACTCTCAGTGTTGATTCGTATTAATAATAATAATTGTATGCTCGCTTCGAGGCAAGCGAGCATAAAATACCTTTACACAGGTCAACATTCAGAAAGCCGTGGGGCCAGACGGATTACCAGGACGTGTACTCAAAGTATGTGTGGACCAACTGGCAAGTGTCTTCACTGACATTTTCAACCTCTCCCTGACCGGGTCTGTAATACCTGCATGTTTCAAACAGACCACCATAGTCCCTGTGCCCAAGAAAGTGAAGGTAACCTGCCTAAATGATTACCGACCCATAGCACTCACGTCAGTAGCCATGAAGTGCATTGAAAGGCTGGTCATGGCTTACATCAACACCATAATGCCAGAAACCCTAGACCCACTTCAATTCGCATACAGATCCACCGATTACACAATCTCAATCACACTCCACACTGCCCTTTCTCACCAGGACAAAAGGAAGACCTATGTGAGATTGCTATTCATTGAATACAGCTCAGCGCTCAACACCATAGAGCCCACAAAGCTCATCACTAATCTAAGGACCCTGGGACTAAACAGCTCCCTCTGCAATTGGATCCTGGACTTCCTGACTGGCCACCCCCAGGAGGTAAGGCCAGGCAACAACACATCTGCCACACTGATCCTCAACACTGAGGCCTCTCAGTGCTCTGTGCTTAGTCCCCTCCTGTACACAAATCAAATCAAATCAAATGTATTTATATAGCCCTTCGTACATCAGCTGATATCTCAAAGTGCGGTACACCCACGACTGTGTGACCAAGCACGACTCCAACACCATCATTAAGTTTGCTGACGACACAACAGTAGTAGGCCTGATCATCGACAACTAAGAGACAGCCTATAGGGAGGAGGTCAGAGACCTGGCAGTGTGGTGCCAGGACAACAACCTCTGTCTTAGTGTGAGAAAGACAAAGGAGCTGATCGTGGACTACAGGAAAAAGAGGACCGAACAGGCCCCCATTAACATTGATGGGGCTGTAGTGGAACAGGTCCAGAGTTTCAAGTTTCTTGGTGTCCACATCACTAACAAACTATTGTGGTCCAAAACACACCAAAACAGTTGTGAAGAGGGCATGACAGCACCTATTCCCCCTCAGGAGACTGAAAAGATTTGGCATGGGTCCTCAGATCCTCAAAAGGTCCTACAGCTGCACCATCGAGATCCTGTATCCTGACTGGTTGTATCACTGCCTGGGGTGGCAACTGCCCGGCCTCCGACTGCAAGGCACTACAGAGGGTAGTGTAAACGGTCCAGTGCATCACTGGCTCAGTACCATACCAGGCTGTGATCAACCCAGTACATCACTAACGGCCCAGTACATCACTTAACAGGGCCTGCCATCCAGGACCTATATACTAGGCATTGTCAGAGGAAGGCCCAAAAAAGTGTCAAAGACTCCAGTCACCCAAGTTATAGACTGTTCTCTCTTCTACTGCACAGCAAGTGGTACCGGAGGCCAAGTCTAGGTCCGAAAGGCTCCTTAACAGCTTTTACCATCAACCACAAGACTGCTGAACAATTAATTAAATTCCAACCTGGACTATTTACATTGACCCCCCCCTCTTTGCCTTTCACTGCTGCTACTCGCTGTTTATTATCTAAGCATAGTCACTTTACAAATTACCTCGACTAGCCTGTACATTGACTCGGTTCCCCTTGTATATAGCCTCGTTATTGTTATGTCATTTTCTTGTGTTACTTTTCATATATATTTTTTTACTTTACTCGTTGAGTGAGGTCTTAGTGCCAGCATCGGTTTGTGTTGGTAAATAGATGGCTACGAATAATATAGATGAACTCTCTTGGTAGATAGTGTGGTCTACAGCTTATCATGAGGAACTCTACCTCAGGCGAGCAATACCTCAGAATCCTTTAATATTAGACATTGCGCACCAGCTGTTCTTGACAAATAGTCAAACACCCTCACCCCTTGTCTTAAAAGACGTAGCTGTTATGTCCTGCCGATGCATGGAAAACCCAGCCAGCTCTATATTTTCCGTGTCATCGTTCAGCCATGACTAGGTGAAACATTCATTTATACAGCTTTGAGTCTCCCGTTGGTAGGATAATCTCCAACGGAGATCATCCAGTTTATATTCCGGTGGTTGCATGTTGGCCAATAGAACAGAGGCAGGTTACCCACTCGCTGCCGAATTCTCAGAAGTACCCCGATCTCCGCCCCCTGTATTTATGTCTTTTCTCTGCGCGAATTATGGGGATTTGGGCCTGGTTTTGGGAAAGCAGTATATCCTTCACGTCAAACTCATTTAAGAAAAAATCTTTGTCCAGTTCGAGGTGAGTAATCGCTGTTCTGATATCTAGAAGCTATTTTCGTTCATAAGAGACGGGAGCAGCAAAATGATGTACAAAATAAGTTACAAACAATGCAAAAAAAAACAAATAAAATAGCACGGTTTGTTAGGAGCCCGTAAAACGGCAGCCATCCCCTCCGGCGCCATTATTATCAAGGACAGATACTGTGCTCCAGTGGATGACCACTGACCAGAATGTTATTTTAGAATAACAGTACTCTGCCTCTTTCTGTTCTGTTCTGTACTGCGGATGGGGAAGATCACATGGTGTGTTGTGGCAGACAAGGCTGAATGGATGCATATTGAAATCACACAATATTTCTCCCCTTGCTTTTCCCTTTTTACCTCTCTTCTGTCCTGCTGTCCCTCCCTGCTATCACCCAGAGAGGTGTGGCAGCCATGTTGGGGATAGTGTTGCAGTGCTTGCCAGCCTGGCAGCTGTAATTACATGAAGCTGGTACACAACCCAACACCGGTAATCTCCATGGAGGAGTATAAAACAAAAATGTTCAATTAACATAAGATCATGGTTGTTACCACATCCACAAAGTCAAAATTGGATATATCGTTACAATTCATAAAAACAAAAATGTGCTTTTTGATCTTAATTGAAGATTGAGGTTAGGCATATGGGTTTCAGTGTGGTTAAGGTTAGGGTCAATGTTAGGGTTAGGTTTAAAATCATATTTTAAGTAGGTAAATTGTAGAAATAGGCAGGGGTTAGCCATTTGTGACTGTGGTAACTAGCGACGAACCAAGATAGTAGACTTAGCATAAAGCTGCAGGGAGTCATGTTTCTGGTGCAGACACTTTAGATTAAATAAAGCTTTATTGTGGACTGATTTTTGTATCATCCATTGTGCTGTTAGACTCCAGTTGCTTTTAGACTATAACAACTGACTATAGCAATTCTCTCATACTTTCAGCAATTTCTCATACTCTCCTAGCTATGTATAGGCACAATATAAATATAAATTCACCAGTTTTCACTTACATTCTGTCAAATTCAGTTGGCAGCAATATACAGTAGATTTTTGTTGTTGATGCTTTTTCCCTTTCACTAAGCAGTTCCTAAAGTGAAAATGGAAAACCAACCAGAGTTAGGTAGAGCAGAACAGCATTTACAGCCGCACCTGACTGAGTCAGTGAGTGAGTGAGAGAACAAAGCAGGCGTGAAGACAGATGGGTGAGAGGGAAACCTGCAGCTATCCAGATGGGTCTCTCTCTATGGCCTCTGCTCTTAGACAAACACACACATGCAGAAGACAGAACAGTTAGTGGGTTCAGGTATATCCCTCATTCCCAAACGAATGGAAAAGATAAGCACATAATGAAACCATGGAATTATATCAAACTTATCTTTCCATTTAGTATTGAGGCATGTGTACAAAACATTAGGAACACCTGCTCTTTCCATGACATAGACAGACCAGGTGAATCCAGGTGAAAGATATGATCCCTTGTTAATGTCACAAGTCAAAATACTTAAGTGCCTTTAAACGGGCTATGGTAGTAAGTGCCAGGCTCACCGGTTTGAGTGTGTCAAGAACTGCAACGCTGCTGGGTTTTTATTGCTCAACAGTTTCCATGTGTATCAAGAATCCATCGAACTTGACAAAACTGTGGTAAACATTGAAGTCAACATGGGCCAGCAAACCCATGGAATGGTTTCAACACCTTGTAGAGTTCATGCCCCAACGAATTGAGTCTGTTCTGAGGGCAAAGAGGAGTGCAACTCAATATTAGGAAGGTGTTCCTAATGTTTTGTACACTAAGTGTATATGGAACTACAAGCAAATGGCCTGGGACATGGACTTATGATAAGACATATTTTTGTTAATTTTTTAAACAAATAATAATAATAATTAACACTGAGAGGGTTAAACCAATACTCAAAGTGTGGAGTCTGGACCCAAATAGACACCGGAAAAGTTTTAAATGAACACACTGCTTAGTGTAAAGCCTCATTCAAATATTACCCCCCATGACTGTATTTAAGATACTTTTCAAAATGCATTTGGTGAACTAACCCATTCACTTGACTTGTATTGATTATTATTTTTATTATAAAAAAATATAAATAATACTTACTCGCTCTGACTTTATTGTGTGAAGAAGTACTTGACTGTGATATGTGGTTGTCCCACCTATCTATCTTAAGATGAATGCACAAACTGTAAATTGCTCTGGATAAGAGCGTCTGCTAAATTTAAAACATGTAAAATGTCATACATTTTTACATTTCACCAATTGAATTTGTATTTATTAGTATTTATTTTGGATCCACATTAGCTGCTGCCAAAGCAGCAGCTACTCTTCCTGGGGTTCAACAAAATTAAGGCAGTTATACCATTTAAAAAAACATTACAATACATTCACAGATTTCACAACACACTGTGTACAGTCAGGCCATCCCTACTACATATCTACAGTACTAAATCCATGTGTACATGTGTATAGTGCGTATGTTATCGTGTATGTGCATGCATGTGTCTATGTTTGTGTTGCTTCACAGTCCCCGCTATTCCATAATGTGTATATTTATCTGTATTTTTAATCTAATTTTACTGCTTGCATCAGTTACTTGATGTGGAATAGAGTTCCATGTAGTCATGGCTCTATGTAGTACTGTACGCCTCCCATAGTCTGTTCAGCACTTGGGGACTGTGAAGAGACCTCTTGTACTATGTCTTGTGGGTTATGCATGGGTGTCTGAGCTGTGTGCCAGTAGTTTAGACAGACAGCTCGGTGAATTCAACATGTCAATACCTCTCACAAATACAAGTAGTGATGAAGTCAATCTCTCCTCCACGTTGAGCCAGGAGATGTTGGCAGGCATATTATTAATGTTAGCTCTCTGTGCACATAGAAGGTCCTTTTTTTATGGCACTTGACCACACGACTGAACAGTAGTCCAGGTGCGACAAAAGTAGGGCCTGTAAGACCAGCCTTGTTGATATTGTTGTTATGAAGGTAGAGCAGCGCTTTATGATGGACAGACTTCTCCCCATCTTAGCTACTGTTGTATCAATATGTTTTGACCATGACAGTTTACAATCCAGGGTTACTCCAAGCAGTTTAGTCACCTCAACTTCCACATTATTTTTTTACAAAATTTAGTTGAGGTTTAGGGTTTAGTGAATGATTTGTCCCAGATACAATGCTTTTGGATTTAGAAAAGTTTAGGACTAACTTATTCCTTGCCACCCACTCTGTAACTAATTGCAGCTCTTTGAGGGCTAGGGCCCTTTTTTCTCAATTTCCACCTGAATGACATGCCCAAAGTAAACTGCCTGTTGCTCAGGCCCTGAAGCCAGGATATGTATATAATTGTTACCATTGGAAATAAACCACTTTGAAGTTTGTAGAAATGTTAAAATAATGTAGGAGAATATAACACAATAGATATGGTAGGAGAAAATCCAAAGAAAAACCAACGTTTTGAGAGAGATAGACCATGCTCTTACAAACTCCCAGGATACAATTCCTATGGCTTCCGCAGGGTGTCAGCAGTCTATATTCAAGGTTTCAGGCGTGTAACTTCCAAAACGAATAAGAAAGATCAGTTTTAGTACAGGGAAACTTGGAAATTACTGTTTGCGCACGGCATGAAGAAAGGACCTTTCCTATTGAACATACTTCTTTCCGTAAGAAATATTATAGTTTGATTACATTTCAGGGTATCTGAGGAGTAAATAGAAACTTATTTTGACTTGTTGAAACAAAGTTTAGTGGTAGATTTTTGGATTCCTTTCTCTGCATGTTGAACGAGTGGATTACTCAAATCGATGGCGCCAACTAAACAGACTTTTTGGGATATAAAGAAGGATTTTATCTAACAAAATGGCAATACATGTTAAAGTTTGGATATTTTGAATATTTCATCACTATTTGTGAATTTATTAAACCTGTGCCGGTGGAAAAATATTTTGATGTGAGGCACCATCCTCAAACAATTGCATGGAATGCTATCGCTGTAATAGCTACTGTAAATTGGACAGTGCAGTTAGATTAACAAGAATTTAAGCTTTCAACCGATATGACACTTGTATGTACCTAAATGTTTAATATCCTTAATTTCTAGGATTATTTGTTTGAATTGCTCATCCTCCAGTTTCACCTGAAGTTGTCCCGCTAGCGCTTAAGAAGTTTGTTAAGGGTTGCAGTCATTTCAGTTGCCATAGTAGCTGAAGTGTATAGTGTTGAGACATCCGCATACATAGACACACTGGCTTTATTCAATGCCAGTAGCATGTATTTGCTATAGATTAAAAAAAGTAAGGAGCCTAGACAGCTGCCCTTGGGAATTCCTGATTCTACCTGGATTATGTTGGAGAGGCTTCCATTAAAGAACACCCTCTGTGTTCTGTTAGACAGGTAACTCTTTATCCACAATATAGCAGGGGGTGTAAAGCCATAATGGATACGTTTTTCCAGCAGCAGACTATGGTCGATAATGTCAAAAGCCATACTGAAGTCTAACAAAACAGCCCCCACAATAGTTTTATCAATTTCTCTCAGCCAATCATCAGTCAGTTGCATTGTATCATCAGTCAGTTGCATTGTATCAAAAGCATTGTATCTGGTCAAACACATTTTTTTCCAAAATGTTACTAATGGTTGGTAACAGGCTGATTGGTTGGTAAAGGGGGCTTTACTATTCTTAGGTAGCAGAGTGACTTTTGCTTCTCCCCAGGCCTGGGGATCCAAACTTTCCAGTAAGCTTAACCTTCGGTCGCCCCAGCGTGAGTTGTTTTATGCACGTGATGTCAGAATGCTCTCACTGTTCCAAAATGTGATTATTACACAATGGGACAGTTAACACGTTGCCTGCTAATTATCTATAGGCTATGTTTCAACTTGTCAATTTCAAATAATTTCCAACAAGTTGCAATTTCTAACAACAGTTTGAATTGAGATGTGTTCCGCCTCCTCATGAATTCACATAGAAGTAGTTCATTTCAGCGTTGCGGACAATTTATGTTTGTGGCTTTACTGAGCTGGGTAAACTTCTCTCTTCCAGGAGAACCCCCTACACTTCACTCATGTTTGTGCAGATCAAGTATGCATATATTTGCACAGTCTTACAAGAATTGGACAATTGTCTTGCTGGCACTCACTTTGTCTTCCTTGTTGTTTTCCTTACACATAATAACTTTGGACATGTTCCTTATTTTCTGTGTTGTCATTTCTACTGTAGGCGCATACAGTATGTATGGAACATAATGTATTTACAGTTTTATTCACATGTTTTCAATTACTGGTGACAAATAATGCATTCTGATTATTGCATATATTGTAATGGACACCTATGATGTGTGTAAAATACTTTTTTGAAGGTTGTACTGATTATAATGAGCTAAGCTATTTGCCATCCATGTGTGGCACCATGTTTGTTGACATTATACAGTGCATTCAGGGTGCCATGTAATCTGCCAGACCAAAGATGGTATAATGAGGTGAAGGAATGGTTCACTCATTTTTTGGTTAAACCTTCGGAAATAAATGAAGGGAAGTGGATGATCATTTACGACACACCCCCTTCAACATGCATACTATAAACAGACCAGACTCATCTAGTCTCCTCTTATTATCTTTGGTTGATGCGGAAAAAAACAAGCATGGCGGCGCGCATTATTACTCAATTATTTCGATCAATGGTGAGCTCACCCGTGATGTGATAAATTATAAATAATAATTGTCATTAGCTAATTCATATTGTAGTTTCTATCGTCCTCAGTAATTTTCCATCCAGGTTAGCAGACCCCGGGTGCTTGTCATTGTTGATAGATAACAATCATTTGTTCACCTCTTCCACACTTACTTTACGGAATTAAAAATTACAATGCTTGTCTTTCATAATTGGTCACATATACTTGGATATGTAGTGTCAGCATTTGTTGCTGGCATGTCATGCCTAAATTTGCTCATCTTTCAACAAGTAGTTGGCAATATTGGCAATATCAGTCAGTTTTGTGATGAATGAGCCATCTGATTCTTTGAACGATGGAGCTGAGATTGCTTTTCCCCCCAAAATGTCATTTAACGTGCTCCAAAGCTTTTTACTATCATTCTTTATTTATTTTTGTTTCATAGTGTAGTTTCTTGTTTTTATTCAGTTTAGTCACATGATTTCTCAATTTGCAATACGTTTGCCAATCGTTTGCCAGACAGACTTATTTGCCACTCCTTTTTGTCAGGACCCGGTTACAAACCTGCCTCATTCCTCTCAACCAGAAGATACAATTTTGTATTTAATTCCTCAAAAATCAATCCACAAAAAGGGGATTTATCCAGTTCTACAGAGCACAGAACTAATTTTAAATAATAGGTGGATGCTTAATAACAAGTAAGGTCAAAAAGTGCCTTGACCAAAACCCGGAACAACCCTGGCCAAATCCTGACACTTTTGCCTCATTCCTCTCAACCATACAATTTTTCAATTCCTCATCAATCCACGGGGATTTATCAGTTCTACAGTAATTTTCTTAATAGGTGGATGCTTAATAGTACAGTGCCTTGCGAACGTATTCGGCCCCCTTGAACTTTGCGACCTTTTGCCACATTTCAGGCTTCAAACAAAAAGATATAAAACTGTATTTTTGTGTGAAGAATCAACAACAAGTGGGACACAATCATGAAGTGGAACGACATTTATTGGATATTTCAAACTTTTTTAACAAATCAAAAACTGAAAAATTGGGCGTGCAAAATTATTCAGCCCCCTTAAGTTAATACTTTGTAGCGCCACCTTTTGCTGCGATTACAGCTGTAAGTCGCTTGGGGTATGTCTCTATCAGTTTTGCACATCGAGAGACTGAAATTTTTCCCATTCCTCCTTGCAAAGCTGCTCGAGCTCAGTGAGGTTGGATGGAGAGCATTTGTGAACAGCAGTTTTCAGTTCTTTCCACAGATTCTCGATTGGATTCAGGTCTGGACTTTGACTTGGCCATTCTAACACCTGGATATGTTTATTTTTGAACCATTCCATTGTAGATTTTGCTTTATGTTTTGGATCATTGTCTTGTTGGAAGACAAATCTCCGTCCCAGTCTCAGGTCTTTTGCAGACTCCACCAGGTTTTCTTCCAGAATGGTCCTGTATTTGGCTCCATCCATCTTCCCATCAATTTTAACCATATTCCCTGTCCCTGCTGAAGAAAAGCAGGCCCAAACCATGATGCTGCCACCACCATGTTTGACAGTGGGGATGGTGTGGTCAGGGTGATGAGCTGTGTTGCTTTTACGCCAAACATAACGTTTTGCATTGTTGCCAAAAAGTTCAATTTTGGTTTCATCTGACCAGAGCACCTTCTTCCACATGTTTGGTGTGTCTCCCAGGTGGCTTGTGGCAAACTTTAAACGACACTTTTTATGGATATCTTTAAGAAATGGCTTTCTTCTTGCCACTCTTCCATAAAAGCCAGATTTGTGCAATATATGACTGATTGTTGTCCTATGGACAGAGTCTCCCACCTCAGCTGTAGATCTCTGCAGTTCATCCAGAGTGATCATGGGCCTCTTGGCTGCATCTCTGATCAGTCTTCTCCTTGTATGAGCTGAAAGTTTAGAGGGACGGCCAGGTCTTGGTAGATTTGCAGTGGTCTGATACTCCTTCCATTTCAATATTATCGCTTGCACAGTGTTCCTTGGGATGTTTAAAGCTTGGGAAACTTTTTGTATCCAGATCCGGCTTTAAACTTCTTCACAACAGTATCTCGGACCTGCCTGGTGTGTTCCTTGTTCTTCATGATGCTCTCTGCGCTTTTAACGGACCTCTGAGACTATCACAGTGCAGGTGCATTTATAAGGAGACTTGATTACACACAGGTGGATTGTATTTATCATCATTAGTCATTTAGGTCAACATTGGATCATTCAGAGATCCTCACTGAACTTCTGGAGAGAGTTTGCTGCACTGAAAGTAAAGGGGCTGAATAATTTTGCACGCCCAATCTTTCAGTTTTTGATTTGTTAAAAAAGTATGAAATATCCAATAAATGTCGTTCCACTTCATGATTGTGTCCCACTTGTTGTTGATTCTTCACACAAAAATACAGTTTTATATCTTTATGTTTGAAGCCTGAAATGTGGCAAAAGGTCGCAACGTTCAAGGGGGCCGAATACGTTCGCAAGGCACTTTAACTGGAATAAGCAATTTCATAATGTGTCAAATGCAGCATCTGTTTGCTCCTCATTGCACACCACGGACCATCAAATATTCTTTACATCAACAACAAATTAGTCACTACAAAACTTATTGTAAGACATCTTATACACTATATTAGGTCCAGCCTTTGGTTACTATATTGTGATCACTACATCCAATGGACCTGGATACTGTTTTCAAGCAAATGTCTGCAGTATTAGTAAAGATGTGATCAATGCATGTTGATGATTTCATTCCTGTGCAATTCTTTACTACCCTGGTAGGTTGACTGATAACCTGAACCAGGTTGCAGGCACTGGTTACAGTTTGAAGCTTTTTCTTGAGTGGGCAGCTTGATCAAAGCCAGTCAATATTAAAATCACCCAGAAAATATACCTCTGTTGATATCACACACATTATCAAGCATTTCACACGTGTTATCCAGATACTGCCTGTTAGCACTTGGTGGTCTATAGCAGCTTCCTAAGAGAATGAGCTTTAGGTGAGGCAGATGAACCTGTAGCCATATTACTTCAACAGTATTTAACATGAGATCCTCTCTAAGCTTTACAGGAATGTGGCTCTGAATATAAACAGCAACACCGCCACCATTGGCATTTCTGTCTTTTTTGTAGATGTTATAACCTTGCATTGCTACCACTGTACAGTACAATCAAATGTATTATCTAAGTCAGTTTCAGAGATAGTCAGAATATGAATGTCATCTGTTACTAGAAAATGATTGATTTCATGAACCTTGTTTCTTAAGCTACATATGTTAACGTGGGCTATTTTGAGTACTTTTCTGGGATACTCACTTGTTTTCATTACTTTACTGCAAAGCAGTAAGTAAATATGCTCATGATATTCATGTTAGTGCAGAGTGAGCTGCACACAGTGGACTTCCTGATAGGGCACACCGCCTCAGTGCTAACAGTATACATCTGGTTCATAGGCATATGATTGCTGCATACAGTAGCTGTAGGATCAGTAGAGACATTCAGGGCAGTTAGAGGGACATAAATAGGTTACTTACATTATGTCTACCAACACCCTTCGTATAATGTACATTTGCTGAAGGATTATGACAATTTAGCATCACAATGGTAGGGATTAACTGAGCTGGGCTTGGGTCATTGATAAGTCATTGTCTCAACAAAGCTTTATAATGCTGTGAAAGGATCCAGGAACCCAAATGAATATGTTATCAAAAAAGTATCATTTTTAATACAATACCATACATATTTCATAAGGCATTATTTTGAGGGCCTAGTTTTACCCTAATAGAGGGCCCTGAAACTTATACACATCACTTGAACCAAAATCACACCTATCATTATTATATTTCCTAGCAGGCTCTATTGGAGGTAGATGTTTTCTAATTGTTTGTTTATCTCTGTTGGTGCATGTACATTTATTGATTGATTAATCATATGCTACGCAAAGATAAATAACATACATTTTTCTAAACTAATACAATGAGTTAGTTAGATTTTCTTTGCATCCTTACTGAAATGTTTGTTCCAGTTTACATGGCTTAGGTAGTCTCCTCACAATGTTATAAACCCTGACACTTGTTCCGAATGCAGGTTAATACAATTCCAACTGTTGGATAGTCTGGCTGGATTCCAATAGGAATTACACATTCCTTTGCAAGCCAGCATAATGTGACTCGCAGATAAGGTTACAAAAAGCAAAAAGAAGCAGAAAATCCTAAATTCTTCAAACAGGATTTTGTGACCATACTTGCAGGCCAATGATGCACTTAATACTAAAGGTACAAATGATAACTTTACTGGGTACAACTACAGTGACAAGTGTTCGTACCCCTTTACAAACAAATCTAAAACTTTTTTCTTAGAGTCTAATACAATGTCCTGGAACTCACAAATTATAGGCCACAAAAGGCCTGCAAGTCATATTGTGCTGGCTTGCAAAGTGATGTCTAATTCCTATTGGAATCTATACAGTTTTCTGGAATTTCTAATCACCCACCACCTGTATTCAGAACGCCTGCCAGGGTTTGGTAGATGAAGCTATGATACTAGCTAAAGCATATAAACTGGGACAACCATTTTAGTAACGGTTGCAATAAGTCCAAGTAACATCTTGAATTAGTTTAGAAACTGTTGGTAATTTATATTTAAATAGCATAAGATTAATTAATTAATCAATCAATGTACATGCACAAACATAGATATTGATGGGAAATATGATAACGATGGGCGTGGTTTTGGTTCAAAGTGCTGTGTATGACTTTCAGGTCCCTTCATAGAGTACCGCAGTTTGAGTCATAATACTTATCAAATCTAGCGGTCAAACAAGGAAATGATTCTGATTGTTTTCCCACCAGTCATTTTTCCCATAGGGGATTTTAGAAACACTTAAAATAAGGACTGTGTTTCATATAGGCCTACCCCGGCGTGACGTTTTGATAACCATGGAAAAAGGTGACTTTTATCAATATATTCGCCTGTATTTACCCCTCAAAAATGAAATGCTCATTATCTGTTAATGTGGCTATTATAAAGAACTCCAAATGTCCGGATGATCTGGACGAGACTGTCAAATTGAGGCAAAGGTAAAAAAATCTCTGGATTAACTATCTAATATTAGCTAAATGTAGTAATGAATAAATTGGCTACATTTCTTAAAATTGACAATTATGTGAACTGTCTTATGCAAGTTTTAAATACCTGTTAGCAAAGGTGTCAGACGTAGTTTTGCATGATGTCTACTTTGATGCTAATTAGCATTTTCGAATCTGAGACTATACTGACCATAAATATAAATGCAACATGCAACAATTTTAATGATTTTACTGAGTTACAGTTCATATAAGGAAATCAGTCAATTGAAATAAATTCATTAGGCCCTAATCTATGGATTTGACATGACTGGGGAAGCGGCGCAGACATTGGTGGGCCTGGTTCCCAGATGGGTGGTCCTATGCCCTACCAGGCCCACCAATGTCTGCTCCGCTGCAGAATTAGATTTTTCCCACAAAAGGGCGTTACTAAAGACAGAACTACTCCTCAGTTTCATTAGCTGTCTGGGTGACAGGTCTCAGACGATCCCGCAGGTGAAGAAGCCAGAAGTGGATGTCCTGGGCTGGAGTTGTTACACGTGGTCTGCAGTTGTGAGGCTGTAAATTCTCTAAAATAATGTTGGAGGCAATTAACATTCAATCCTCTGCCAAGAGCTCAAGTGGACATTCCTGCAGTCAGCATGCCAATTGCACGCTTCTTCAAAACTTGAGACATCTGTGGCATTGTGTTGTTTGACCAAACATTACACTTTAGAGTGGCCTTGTATTGTCCCCAGCACGAGGTGAACTTGTGTAATGATCATGCTGTTTACCCAGCTTGGATGGATGGATTACCTTGGCAAAGGAGAAATGTTCACTACAGGGATGTTAACAAATTTGTGCACAACATTTGAGAGAAATAAGCTTTTTGTGCAGATGGACATTTCTGGGATATTTAATTTCAGCTCATGAAACATGGGACAAACACCTTTAGCGTTTATATTTTTGTTCAGTATAAATAGAATCATATATATCTATAAGTCATGTATTGATAAGTCACCTTGTCCGAGAGAGATTTACACGGTAGGATCACGCCAGGGTGATCCTACACAAGACACATCCCTTATTTTAAGTGTTTCTAAAATCCCCAGTGGGAAAAATAAATTGTGTAAAAACAATTGGAACCATTTCCCTGTCTGACCGCTAGGTTTTATGGGTATTATGATACCTCCACTGTGGGGCTCCATGTGGGATAAACGAGGCCCTTAAAATTAGGCCTTATGAAATATGTATGGTGTTTTGTTAAATAAATAATAAGGCTTTACACTTAGCAGTGTGTTAATTTAACACTATTCCAGTGTCTATAAGGGTCCACAGAATCAAAATTGTCAGTGTTCATTTGTTTGTTTTATAGTGTCACAACTTGTTTATACTTATCTGTACACAATATCATTGGTTGATTGGTTTGACTTGATTATATAAACCTGTTCAGGTGAATGGACATTTACAGAAATGTATTTTGTAGATCAAATATGATCTATTGTCAGATAGAAACACAATGTCCTATAATATTTAAATCTATCGGACATCAAATTTCTATCTGCAACATGCAGTTCCAGATGCAGCCCTGCCATTAATTGAAGGCAGCATATCCAATAGTTTCTGAAAAGTAGACACTTCATGAGATCTGTATTAAAATATATTTTTAAGTAGTTGCTTTCTCAGATTTGTATTAAAATAGCTTTAAAAACTAGTCACTTTCTGAGATCTGTATTCAAATATATGTTTTAAAGTATTTGCTTTCTCAGATCTGTATTCAAATAGTTTGAAAAAGTAGTTACTGGGTTCTGTATTGAAATAGTTGTAGTCACCTCTAACGTAAATATTTCTTCTGCCCAGAAAACTGTTACTTTCCACAAAGCATCTAACTATAGTTATCCCAGGTCTGTCACACAGTCAAATCTGATTTGGAGAGAAATATTTTCATTGCTTCCAGAAATATATTTCATGGTGCTTGGACATATAATGATTCCTTTATCCCCTGCAAAGTGAAAACAGTTAATTAATGACAAGATTAATGGAGCTGTTGATAACTTGTTGCTAGATGCAGACTTTAGTGGGATAATGGTGGTCTTCATGTTGATTGTGTGTGAAGGAGAGTGAGGTCAGGGGACCTCCCAGAACTATAGATCAGCTCTGATCTAGATAAGGCCAGTATGGGTGATAAGGGAATCCAGGGGTGCCTGTGTGTAGGCCTCCATTGATCTACTGACTTTTCATTCTCCTACACCAATGGGGGACGAACAGTGGTTGCCACAGAGATGGGTTTATGTATCCAAGGCGATGCTCGGCCGGCTGGTGAGAGGGAACCCGTAAGAGGGAGTTCAACTGGATTTCTCAATCAATGTTTCCTCTTTTAACCCCTCTTAAATTCTTCAGGGGAATGACCTATTCAAACAATGACAGTCAATAACGATGGATAGAAAACAAAATGAAAAATCAGAAAGAGGGAGAGAGAGAACAGGAACAAAATCTGCCTGTGTTTGCATGTCTGATGGCTTCTGTATTGACAGATCACATTCCAGATAGTGCACTCAGGAAACTCTGACCTGGAGGACCTGGGATGTATCAGTGTGGTGAGCCTAGTTCCTATTCCCTGGGGGATCTGGCCCAATACATAATGTGATGTGTGTTTTAGGGAGATTTAGAAGGACCATGCCGGAGAGGAGAGCCCTGGTACTGTAAATATTATACTGTGTGCTTCTCTTTCTAGTTAGACTGGGATTCTGTAAGGAGTATGTGTGTGTCTGTGTAGAGGGCTGTGTGTGTGTGTGTAACACACTCTCTCTCGTGGCTTCTATAAATATATAGCCGTAGACAGGAACACACACGTGGAGATCTAGCTAATGTATTCCCCCACATATACACGCGTACACAGAAGGTAAGCACACACACAAACAGACACGCAAATCAAAATAAATCAAATGTTATATTCGTTACATGATTCGTAAAACAACAGATGAAGAGTAACAGTGAAATGCTTACTTATAGGCCCTTCCTAACAATGCAAAGAGAAAGAAAATAGAGAAATAAAATTAAAATAATAATACGTAATAATGAAAGTAATAATAAATACACAATGAGTAACATTAAATTGGCTGTTTACACAGGGTACCAGTACCAAGTTGATGTGCAGGAGTACAAGGTAATTGAGGTAGATACCTCTTAGATATCTGTTTCTACAACTTGATTGGAGTCCACCTGTGGTAAATTCAATTGATTGGACATGATTTGGAAAGGCACACACCTGTCTATACAAACTGCTACAGTTGACAGTGCATGCCAGAGCAAAAACCAAGCCGTGAGGTTGAAATGGGGAAGAGTACCAAAACATTTCTGCAGCACTGAAGGTACCCAAGAACACAGGGGCCTCCATCATTCTTAAATGGAAGAAGTTTTGAACCACCAAGACTCTTCCTAGAGCTGCCTGCCTGGCTACCTGAGCAATTGGTGGAGAAGGCCCATGGTCAGGGAGGTGACCAAGAACCCAATGTTCACTATGACAGAGCTCCAGAGTTCCTCTGTGGAGATGGGAGAACCTTTCAGATGGACTACCATCTCTGCAGCACTCCAACAATCAGGCCTTTACGGTATCATGGCCAGACAGAAGCCACTCCTCAGTAAAATACACATGACAGCCACTTGGAATTTGCCAACAGGCACCTAAATGACTCTGAGAATCAAGATGATCTGGTCTGATGAAACTAAAATTGAACTCTTCGGCCTGAATGCCAAGCGTCACATGTGGAGGAAACCTGGCACCATCCCTACGGTGAAGCATGGTGGTGGCAGCATCATGCTGTGGGGATGTTTTTCAGCAGCAAGGACTGGGAGAGAGAGAGAGATCCTTGATGAAATCCTGCTCCAGAGTACTCAGGGCCTCAGACTGGGGTGAAGGTTCACCTTCCAATAGGACAACAACCCATAGCACACAGCCAAGACAATGCAGAAGTGCCTTCGGGACAAGCCTCTGAATATCCTCGAGTGGCCCAGACAGAGCCCGAACTTGAACCCAATCGAGCATCCCTGGAGAGACCTGACCTGAGAATAGCTGTGAAGCAACACTCCCCATCCAACCAGACAGAGCTCAATAAAATCTGCAGAGACAAATGGGAGAAACTCGCCAAATACAGGTGTGCCAAGCCCAAGAAAACCCAAGAAGACTCTGAATACTTATGTAAATGTAATATTTTTTATATATTTTTAAAAATAATTTTGCAAAAATGTACAAACAACCCTTCACTACAGAGTAGGGATATCCAACATCACACTGCACTGGCTGGCACACGTTGGCCAAAATTCGAAGTGTATCACTGACAATTAACAGAAAAACTCCACAGCAGGCATTAGTGTAAAACTAGGCCATCAAAATAAGGCCTTATGAAATACGTAATTTATCGTTTTAAAGAATGTAATTGTATTGATAACATATTCGCTTAGGATCTCACAATGTATTGCTCAGAGGATGAAGAATGGAGGGTGTGTGTGTTTGTGCCTGTGTGTGGTGTGTGTACCTATGTGTGAAAGAGAGGGGGGAGAGAGAGAATGAGATCGAGACTTTTCTAGGTCAGCACAGGGAAGCGTTGTATCTGGTTCCATTTCTATTTAAAACGGAGCATACTGTATGAAGACACACATTTATTTTGTTTTGAATTGGTTCTGTGGCAGGATGAGTTCGCAATGCAAAAGCCCTCACATTGGTATACTGTAATTCAGATTAAAATTTTGGGCTTGAGAAAATAAGAACAGAGGTCATTCAGCCAACAGTAAGCTAACATTCCCAAGGAGCAATGCTCATTTAACAGATATAGTATTTGTGTTCTAGAGTTGTGTGTGTTCTGTACATTTTCTTCACTGTGCTAGAACTGCTTTGGAGAGATAGAGAAATAACTGGAGAAATACATTACGAAAGTGCCAGGGCCATATGTGAGCATGATTTGTGAGGAGTGAGGAGCATAGGTTGTGTCCCTGGGGTCATTCTATGCTAATATCTGTGGTACTTCTGAATCTCGTGACATTTTGTTTAACAAGGACCCTCTGCCTCTTACAGTACCGGCTACATGTGAGCTAAAGCCTATGGTACTAATGGCGGTGACCTGAATAGTGTCATATCACTTAAGTAGTGTAAGTGGACTGTGTGAGGCTCATTCATCCCCACTCAATTAAAGCTGTTGGAGTCTATTCTATTCTCATGACATTACTAGGGCAATCTCCAGGGAGGAGTACCCTGTAGTTACAATGCAGTAGGCTAATACCAACCTGAAGCCCTATGACAACTCTGCACAAGGAATGATTGACATCTGAGGGCGTTTCTCATTAAAGGATGTTCTCTAATTATCTAACTGATTGAGTCCTGCTCTTCTAACCAATCAAAGTGGCTGCCTATTCGAAACAGTGGGAAAGGTGTTGTTGCTGTAGTGTCCTGTATGTGAGTCAGTGCTGTGTGTCGGTGTGACTCTATTACAGTGTAGTGTGGGTGGACTGACTGTGTGAGTCTCAATCACAATCCCATTTCCTGCAGGCAGGCAGGAGTCCCAGTAGTCCCCTTTCTTCCCTTCCCAAGCAGACGGCTGGGTAGCCTCCATCCCACTCAGGCTCTGCTCTACCCCCCATCCCCAGCCTCCGCCACCCCCTCTCCCCATGTCACTATGGAACAGCCGGGACACAGGAATATTTCTGCTTGTTTCCTTGACTGTGTCTAGGAGGAGAGCTAAGTGGGCCATGCCAGCTCCCGCCACTGTGCTATATACAGCCCAAAAAGGATCAGGAGCTGAGTCGAGATAGACTGCCTCTCCAGAGAAAGAAAGAAAGGATAGACAGTGAAGGGGAAACGGGGAAGGACAATGAAAGACAAAGGGAGGGAGAAAGGAAAGATGAAAGACAAAGTGTAGGAAGTCAAAGAAAAAAAGAGGAGAGAAAGAGAGGAAAATGTGGTATAAGAGTGGGTGAGAAGAGAGAGAAGGGGCAAGCAGGTGAAAGTTGGGGATGAGGGAAGGAGATTGGGCACAGAGCGAGAGAGAGGGGGGTGGTTAAAGGAGAAGAGAGGGGAGATGCAACGCAGCAGGTCAGAGACACTTGACCAACCACAGATCCTGAACTGTGGGCACACTCCTAACACTATCCTCCTCTCCTTCTTTTTTTCCTTCACCTCTCTATTTTCTCTCCCTCCTTCCCCTAGTTTTTCCTCACATCCTCGTGTGCTCTGTACACTCCTCCTGAATCTCTTTGTTCTCCCAACCATTTCTCACTGTCATTGTCTTGTCTCTTATGCTCCTTCTTTATGTTTCTTTATGTCTTTCCCCTGTGTCTCCCCTTCCTCTTTCTACCCCCCAGCCTCCCTAATCCTTTTTACATCTCTCTTTCCTCTGTTTTTCCCTCCCAGCCCATCCTAAATCTTGACAGTTATGTAATGAAGATTACACTGCCACATTGCTGACTCAGAACATGCACCGAATATCGTTGCTCTGCAGCTCTCTCACATGGCATGTGTTTACAGAGACTGATTTGGTGTTATTATTATTATTTGCCCTCATAAATGACCAGAAGTTATTATCTGGCAGTCTGATGTGGGTGGAGCTTGTGTGTTTTTGTACTGATCGTAACTTTTTTGGTACATAATGTTTCCACCATCGTTTCCTGTGACCGAAAAGAGCATCGGAACAGCGATCACTAACCGCGTTTTGAATGAATATTTCTACTTCAACGAGTCGGCGGTGCTACAGCTCAAACCGGACCAGGCCCTAATCCCTGAGACTTGAAAAAGGAAGAGACGAAATAGAGAGAGGCTGATGTGCTGGAACACTGATGAAACTACGTTGGCGAGTAAATAAACCGCCTCTACGCTTCTTTCTATTGGTGAACGTACAATCATTGGAGAACAAACTGGATGAGCTCCATTCAAGGTGCATCCTGTTTCCATTGATCATTGTTGAGATGTTTCCACAACTTGATTGTAGTCCACCTGTAGTAAAGGTGTGGAAACACACCTGTTTAGATAATGTCCCACAGCTGACAGTGCATGTCAGAGCAAAAACCAAGCCATCAGATTGAAGGAATTGTAAGTAGAGCTGCGATACAGGATTGTGTCAAGGCACAGATCTGGGGAAGGGTATCAAAACATTTCTGCAGCATTGAAGGTCTCCAAGAATACAGTGGCCTCCATCATTCTTAAATGAAAGAAGTTGGAACCACCAAGACTCTTCTGGCCACCTGGCAAAACTGAGCAATCAGGGGAGAAGGGCCTTGATTGGGGAGGTGACCAAGAACCTGATGGTCACTCTGACAGAGCTCCAGAGTTCATCTGTGGAGATGGGAGTACCTTCCAGAAGGACAACCATCTCTGCAGCACTCCATCATTCAGGCCTTTATAGTAGAGTTGCCAGACAGAATCCACTCCTCAGTAAAAGGCACATGACAGCCAGCTCGGGGGTTGGCAAAAGGCTCATAAAGGACCATGAGAAACAAGATTCTCAGACCATGAGAAACAAGATTCTCTGGTCTGATGAAACCAAGATTGAACTCTTTGGCTTGAATGCAAAGAGTCACATTTGGAGGAAACCTGGCACCATCCCTGTAGTGAAGCGTGGTGTCAGCATCGTGCTGTGGGGATGTTTTTCAGCGGTGGGGCCTTTGAGACTAGTCAGGATCGATGAAAAGATGAATGAAGCAAAGTACAGAGAGATCCTTGATGAAAACCTGTTCCAGAGTGCTCGGGACCTCAGGCTAGGGTGAAGGTTCACCTTCCAACAGGATGACAACCCTAAGCACACAGCCAAGACAACGCAGGTGTGGCTTGGGGACAAGTCTCTGAATGCCCTTGAGTGGCCCAGCCAGAGCCTGGACTTGATCATACATCTCTGGAGAGACTTGAAGATAGCTGTGCAGCAATGCTCCCAATCCAATCTGACAGAGCTTGAGAGGATCTGCAGAGAAGAATGGGAGAAACAGGTGTGCCAAGCTTGTAGAATCATATCCAAGACTCAAGGGTGTAATCGCTGCCAAATATGTTTCAACAAAGTAGTTAGTAAAGGGTCTGAATACTTATATAAATGTGATATTTCTGTTTTTTATATTTAAGAAATTTGCTAAATTTCTAAAATCCTGTTTTTGCTTTGTCATTGTGGGGTATTGTGTGTAGATTGATGAGGGGGGAAAAACATTTAATACATTTTAGAATAAGTAACATAACAAAATGTGGAAAAAGTCAAGGAGTGTGAATACTTTCCGAATGCACTGCACATCTAGCTAGTTTTTCTATGCATCGGAAGGATCGAACGGCAGCCTCTGAGCTTACCCGATTCTGTCGGGTAAGCTCAAGGGGGGAAGTGTCTCGAGGTTACTACGCTTGCCTGAGTTAGAATACCTCATGATCAGCTGTAGACTGTACTATATACCAAGATAGTTTTAATCTATATTTTTCGTAGCTGTCTATTTACCACCACAATCTGATGCTGGCACTAAGACCACACTCAACGAGCTGTATAATGTCATAAGCAAACAAGAAAATGCTTATCCAGGGAAGTGCTCCTTGTGGCCGGTGATTCTAACACGCAGGGAACCGAAATCTGTCTTGCCTAATTCCTACCAACATGTCACTTATGCAACTAGATGCGACAAAACTCAAGATCATCTTTATTCCACACACAGAAACGAGCACAAAGCACTTCCTCAACCTCCACTTGGAAAATCTGAGCTTAACGCTATCCTTCTGATTCCTGCTTATAAGCAAAAACTCAAACAGGAAGTACCAGTGACGCGCCCAATACGGAAGTTGTCCGATGAAGCAGATGCTAAGCTACAGGATTGTTTCGCTAGCACAGACCGGAATATGTTCCTGGATTCATCCGATGGCATTGAGGAGTTTACCGGCTTCATTAATAAGTGCATTGACAACGTCGTCCCCACAGTGACCGTACATATCTATCCCAACCAGAAGCCATGGATTACAGGCAACATCCGCACTGAGCTAAAGTCTTGAGCTGCTGCCTTCAAGGAGTGGGACAGGATTGATGCTGAAACGAAGCTCCCTGAAGCATTGAGTATTTCCAGCCAATTGTGTCGGAAATAGGTTCATTAGTCAAGGATTTGATCAACGCAGTGTACACTAGTGGAACGTGCTGGTCAAAAGAATTTAGAACAGCCACATTATTATGGATGACATCGCACACGCCGTAGAGCATGCACAGGGTAGCCTTTTGTCTTCTACTGAAACCAATACCAAACCAATCAGGTGGTTGTTCGACAAAACAGACGTCATTGATCACGTGCTTCTGATAAAGTGACACAAGCATCGGCACACTGTTTCGAAGCAAACTGCTTACCGATTTTGAAGCATGCCTCAGAGCTCCGGTGACAAACGTAGCATCCCTATGGGACACTAATCCGGACACTTATAATACGTCCCAGTACAACCTCTGATGAGCCACCAAGCAGGCAACACGCAAATACAGGACTAAGATCAAATGCTACTACGCCGGCTCTGACACTCGACGAATGTGGCAGGGATTGCAAACTATCACGGATTACAAAAGAAAACCCAGTCGCGAGCTGCCCATTGACATGAACCTACCAGTGGAGCTAAATGCCTTCTCTGCTCGCTCTTCAATGCTGGCTTTGAGGCAAGTAACAATGAACCATGCATGAGAGCATCAGCTGTTCCGGGTGACGCACTCTGTAGCAAATGTGAGTAAGAACTTTAGCTAGGTTAACATTCACAAGGCCGCATGTTTCTAGCAGGCCACCTTTTTTTAACTAGGCAAGTCAGTTAAGGACAAACTCTAATTACCCCCGACCAAACCCGGACGATGCTTGACCAATTATGCACCGCCCTATGGGACTCCCAATCACACCCAGTTGTGATTCAGCCTGGAATCGAACCAGGGTCTGTAGTGACCTCCAGAACCTCACCTTCCTGCATGGGACCAGCTACCACCGGCCTGAGGAGAGATACATGAAACGAGGGGTTAATGCGATAATACGAAGGAAGTAATAATCGATAACAAACCTCGTTTATTCTCCTCAGGACTTTAAATGGCCCTACACACTGCGGACCCAGCTTCCGGCAGGGCAAGCAGAGGGGCAGGTTTCGGGTCGAGAGCCAGACCCTGTCCCCCGGTGCAAACACGGGGGCCTCACTGCGGAGACGGTCAGCGCTCTTCTTCTGCCGTCCACTCGCCTGGCGTAATGACTCCTGGACGGCCCTCCAGGTCTCCTTAGAGCGCTGCACCCACTCCTCCACCGCAGGAGCCTCAGTCTGGCTCTGATGCCATGGTGCCAGGACCGGCTGGTACCCTAACACACTCAAATGGTGACATGTTAGTAGAGGAGTGGCTTAGTGAGTTCTGGGCCATTTCTGCCCAGGGGATGTATCTCGCCCACTCCCCTGGCCGGTCCCGGCAATATGACCGCAGAAACCTACCCACCTCCTGGTTAACTCTCTCCACTTGCCCATTACTCTCCAGGTCATACCCTGAGGTCAGGCTGACCGAGACCCCCAGACGTTCCATAAATGCCTTCCACACACGGGAGGTAAACTGGGGACCCCGATCAGAAACAATATCCTCGGGCACCCCGTAGTGCCGGAAGACATGGGTGAAAAGAGCCTCCGCAGTCTGCAGGGCCGTAGGGAGACCGGGCAACGGGATAAGATGGCAGGACTTAGAGAACCGATCCACAACGACCAGGATCATAGTGTTCCCATGAGAGGGGGGAAGGTCGGTAAGAAAATCTACCGATAGATGGGTCCACGGCCATTGTGGAACGGGGAGGGGTTGTAACTTCCCTCGTGGCAGGTGCCTAGGAGCCTTACTCTGGGCGCACACCGAACAGGAGGAGACATAGAATTGCACATCCCTCAACAAGGTGGGCCACCAGTACTTCCCCTTAAGACTTCGCACTGTCCTCGAAATACCCGGGTGACCCGCCGAGGGTAGACTATGAGCCCATCGAATCAATTGATCACGAACAGCGAGCGGCACGTACCTATGACCCTCCAGACACTGTGGAGGCGCAGGTTCCTCCCTTAGTGCCCACTCGATGTCCGCGTCCACCTCCCATACTACTGGTGCTACCAGCTTAGCCGCCGGAATGATGGGAGTAGGATCGATGGACCGGTCCTCAGTGTCATAGAGGCGGGACAGCGCGTCGGCCTTAGTGTTGAGGGAACCTGGTCGATACGAGATTGTAAAACGAAATCTGGTGAAATACATGGCCCACCTTGCCTGACGAGGATTCAGTCTCCTAGCTGATCGGATGTACTCCAGGTTACAGTGGTCAGTCCAGATGAGGAAAGGGTGCTTAGCCCCCTCAAGCCAGTGTCTCCATACCTTCAGAGCCTTAACCATAGCCAACAACTCCCTGTCCCCCACATCATAATTCCGCTCCGCTGGCCCGAGCTTCTTCGAAAAAAAAGCACAGGGGCGGAGCTTCGGTGGCGTACCCGAGCGCTGTGAGAGCACTGCTCCAACCCCAGCCTCGGATGCGTCCACCTCTACTATGAACGCCAAAGAAGGGTCCGGATGCGCAAACACCAGCGCCTCAGTGAACAGCGCCTTCAACCTACGGAAAGCTCCATCCCGCTTCTGCTGACCACTGCAGACGCAACGGCCCCCCCTTCAGCAGTGAGGTAATAGGAGCTGCTACCTGACCAAAAGCCCGGATAAACCTCCGGTAGTAATTGGCAAACCCTAAGAACCGCTGCACCTCCTTTACCGTGGTCGGAGTCGGCCAATTACGCACGGCCTTGACGCGGTCACCCTCCATTACCACCCCCGAGCTGGAAATGCGATAACCCAGGAAGGAAACGGATCATTTGGAAAACTCACATTTCTCCGCCTTGACGTACAGGTCATGCTCCAACAGTCGCCCAAGAACCTTGCGCACCAGAGACACATGCGTGGTGCATGTAGCGGAGTAGATCAAAATATCATCAATATACACCACCACACCCTGTCCGTGCAGGTCTCTGAGAATCTCGTCAACAAAGGATTGAAAGATAGTTGAAGCATTCTTTATCCCGTACGGCATGACGAGGTACTCATAATGGCCAGATGTGGTACTAAACGCGGTTTTCCACTCATCTCCCTCCCGAATACGCACCAGATTATACGCATTCCTGAGATCCAGTTTCGTGAAGAACTGCGCTCCGTGAAATGATTCCACTGCCGTAGTGATGAGAGGTAGTGGGTAACTAAAACCCACCGTGATGGAATTGAGACCTCGATAATCAATACACGGACACAAACCACCATCCTTTTTCTTCACAAAAAAGAAACTCGAGGAGACGGGTGAGATGGAGGGCCGAATGTATCCCTGTCCCAGAGCTTCCGTGACATATGTCTCCATAGCCAACGTCTCCTCCTGGGATAAAGGATACACATGACTCCTGGGGAGTGCAGCGTTTACCTGGAGGTTTATCACGCAATCCCCCTGTCGATGGGGTGGTAATTTGGTCGCTTTCTTTTTACTGAAAGCGATAGCCAAATCGGCATACTCAGCGGGAATGCGCACGGTGGAAACCTGGTCTGGACTCTCCACCGTTGTCGCACCAATGGAAACTCCTACACACCTGCCTGAACACTCATCAGACCACCCCTGGAGAGTTCCCTGTTTCCACGAAATCGTCGGATTGTGAATAGCCTTCCAGGGAATCCCCAGCACCACCGGAAACACAGGTGAATCGATAAGGAAACAGACTAATCCGCTCCTTATGATTCCCCTGCGTAATCATCTCCAAAGGAATTGTGGCCTCCTTGACCAGCCCTGACCCTAATGGTCGACTATCTAAAGAGTGCATGGGAAAAGGGGGGTCTACGGGAGGGTCAGGAGGTGGAACTAACAGGACCCTTTCAGAACGTCCGCGAGCAGCTAGCAGATGGTCTAACCGGATCGACAAGTCTATCAGTTCATCCAGGCTAAGCGTAGTGTCCCGACAAGCCAGCTCTCTGCGGACGTCCTCTCTCAGGCTACACCTGTAATGGTCTATCAGGGCCCTGTCGTTCCACCCTGCTCCAGCGGCCAAGGTCCGGAAATCCAGCGCGAAGTCCTGCGCGCTCCTCGTCCCCTGCCTGAGATGGGCTCTACCCGTAAGGCAAGAGATGAGGACACTCACGCTCTCCTTGTCCGAGGGAGCCGGCCGAACGGTGGCCAGGTAGAGGTCTAGTTGAAGCAGGAATCCCTGGCACCCCGCCGCTGCTCCATCGTACTCCCTCAGAGGCGTAATGCGCAGAGCGCTGGGACCGGATTCCGCTGGGGGAGATGGTAGAGTTGCTGGTGGGAGGGTAGGTGGGGTAGTAGGGAGACCGCTCCTCTCCCAACGATCCGTCCTCTCCATCATTTGATCCATCGCTGATCCGATGCGATGGAGAATGGATGTGTGATGAAGGACTCTCTCCTCCATGGTGGGGAGAGGGGTGGTCGCTGCTCCTGCTGACTCCATCTCATCTGGTGCGGGCTTCTGTAACGCTCAATGAGTGAGTGTGTGTGGAGTCAGGCGCAGAGAGCAAAGGATGCGGGAAAAAAACGCTTTAATGTCCAAAATCAAAAGATCAAAATAGTATTTACAGGCGTAACTATAAAACAAATAGTACCCTTTTGGTAAAATACTAGGACAGTGAAAAAACCCAACACAAATACTAACACCTCTCACAATTACAGTAGAACAAGCCCGCACAAACAGAAGCGGGCTAAACAAA
The DNA here is from genome assembly GCF_036934945.1 of Oncorhynchus masou masou. Lineage (NCBI taxonomy): Eukaryota > Metazoa > Chordata > Actinopteri > Salmoniformes > Salmonidae > Oncorhynchus > Oncorhynchus masou. Next base: position 56,845,782 of record NC_088216.1, on the reverse strand, counting down.
CTTAAATAACCCCACCCTAACAACCAAACAAGAAACAGGTGAAACCAATTAGACAAAAACAAACGAACACAGAACAAAGGATCGGTGGCAGCTAGTAGACCGGCGACGACGACCGACAAGCGCCACCCGAACCAGAAGGGGAGCCAACATCGGTAATATTCGTGATATCTCAATTACCTCGTTCCCCTCCACATCGACTTGGTACTGCTACCCCGTGTATATAGCCAAGTTATTGTTACTCATTGTGTACTTAATATTACTTTTCTATTATTTCTCCATTTTCTTTCTCTCTGCATGGTTGGAAAGGGCCCGTAAATAAGCATTTCACTGTTAGTCTGCACCTGTTGTTTATGAAGCATGTGTCGAATAAAATTTTATTTTATTTTCTTTGTATTGTAGCCCAGGAGAATGAGGGCTCAGGGGCGGATGGGCCTTAGCTAAACTGAGCAGTGTGATTTCAATTGAACGGGTTAGTGATCTGTGGGAAACCTGACACCCTCACCAACCATTACATAAGCACACTTGTGGTTCCTGAGGCAGCCCAGAGAGCAAGCAATCTGGTTAGATGGAGAGCTGAGGGACTGCTCAACTACGGCAGAATTGACAAATTACATTTCTCAGTATTTGATTATTTATCTGATGATGATTTATCTGTCATTAAATAGTCACATACATACATAAAGATCCCAGAACACAGGTATCTTTTGGTTATCACTACTGCAACAGGCTCCAGGAACAACACTATTTTGTGAATGCCTGCTCATTGTTTGCTGCTACTTAATGTCTCTGCATATTGGCCCATACTATGTGTAGTTTCATCAGGACACCACATAGTCGTCCATAGACAGAGCCCATAGTAACCACATGGAGACTGGAGAGGTACCTCTTAATTAAGGCCATGATTGTGAGAGGACATTCCACTGTCACCTTGTCACCCCCAAAAGGACAAAAATACCTTCATCAAACTTTCATGTCAATCTCCCTCTTCTTCTCTCTTTTACTCTTCCTCAAGACTGAATAGTCACTTCAAAGTGAAGGTTTACTTGAGACTGAGGACTTTAACTGAGGACATTGCTTGATAATGTCATTGTGTAATGCTGTACACTCTGCCACTGGCACAGAGTTTCCAGTAGGACAGGACAAGGGTCTGAGGAAATGAGGAGGCTGGTGATTAGAAAGTGAGTGTTTATCACCCCTTAGCCCAGATCAAACTCAGTATTAACAGGGAAATCCCCCGGGTCTATTCCATGGAAACCTTGGGTGCATGGCCACAGAGTTACAAAATCTCCCAGGATTTGCTTTCTAATCTTAGTCTGATCCTGGATTCTCTGAGTCTAATGGTAAAAAGTGATTAGATAAATGCATGCAATGGCTCCTGTTTCCTCCTTAATAAATCCCCCTCCTGAATCCAAGTGTTTGAGATTGGGGAGGTGACCAGTACCTTTATGATCAAACTTTAGCAATGTAGAAGAAAAAGTCATTTTTCCTACCTTGGTCATCATAATTTGATCTGGTTTCATCCAAATATCATCCAATTTCATGAAATACATGATTTCAACCATTGAAGGTTTGAGACTTGCTGCCACTCAGATCTGTCCCATATATAATATTTTTCATGGAACCACTACCACATATCACTTTAATTGGTACAGTACTCTCTTTAACAGGCGTAACAAATATAGCCTCATACAAGACACACCTCCAAAATTGTTAATGAATGTAAAACGACAATACTATGCCGTTTCAGTGCACAGTTTATAGAATTCCTAAACAGTATATTACCATATTCTGTGTACAGCATTTTCACTCACGAGTGCAACAAATATAGCCTCTTACACGGAACGCCTTAAAATATGCTAAAATATGTTTCCATGCCGACAACATTTTCCCACAATGCACCATAGTTAACGCCGTAAAACACATTGCCGGTATTTTACTGTGCATTTTAGTGTTTCACTGTTGAAATTACAGAAAGGTCTTAGAGTGTGCTGTAAAGCAATTGTACGGTACAGTACAATTGTATGATACTTTATAAACAGAATACAGTAGATTACCATAGAATCCACAGTAAAATACAGTGACTTACGAAAGTATTCGCCCCCCTTGAACGTTGCGACCTTTTGCCACATTTCAGGCTTCAAACATAAAGATATAAAACTGTATTTTTTGTGAAGAAATAAACAACAAGTGGGACACAAACATGGATATTTCAAACTTTTTTAACAAATCAAAAACTGAAAAATTGGGCGTGCAAAATTATTCATCCCCCTTAAGTTAATACTTTGTAGCGCCACCTTTTGCTGCGATTACAGCTGTAAGTCGCTTGGGGTATGTCTCTATCAGTTTTGCACATCGAGAGACTGAAATTTTTTCCCATTCCTCCTTGCAAAACAGCTCGAGCTCAGTGAGGTTGGATGGAGAGCATTTGTGAACAGCAGTTTTCAGTTCTTTCCACAGATTCTCGATTGGATTCAGGTCTGGACTTTGACTTGGCCATTCTAACACCTGGATATGTTTATTTTTGAACCATTCCATTGTAGATTTTGCTTTATGTTTTGGATCATTGTCTTGTTGGAAGACAAATCGCCGTCCCAGTCTCAGGTCTTTTGCAGACTCCATCAGGTTTTCCAGAATGGTCCTGTATTTGGCTCCTTCCATCTTCCCATCAATTTTAACAGGCCCAAACCATGATGCTGCCACCACCATGTTTGACAGTGGGGATGGTGTGGTCAGGGTGATGAGCTGTGTTGCTTTTACGCCAAACATAACGTTTTGCATTGTTGCCAAAAAGTTCAATTTTGGTTTCATCTGACCAGAGCACCTTCTTCCACATGTTTGGTGTGTCTCCCAGGTGGCTTGTGGCAAACTTTAAACTACACTTTTTATGGATATCTTTAAGAAATGGCTTTCTTCTTGCCACTCTTCCATAAAGGCCAGATTTGTGCAATATATGACTGATTGTTGTCCTATGGACAGAGTCTCCCACCTCAGCTGTAGATCTCTGCAGTTCATCCAGAGTGATCATGGGCCTCTTGGCTGCATCTCTGATCAGTCTTCTCCTTGTATGAGCTGAAAGTTTAGAGGGACGGCCAGGTCTTGGTAGATTTGCAGTGGTCTGATACTCCTTCCATTTCAATATTATCGCTTGCACAGTGCTCCTTGGGATGTTTAAAGCTTGGGAAATCTTTTTGTATCCAAATCCGGCTTTAAACTTCTTCACAACAGTATCTCGGACCTGCCTGGTGTGTTCCTTGTTCTTCATGATGCTCTCTGCGCTTTTAACGGACCTCTGAAACTATCACAGTGCAGGTGCATTTATACGGAGACTTGATTACACACAGGTGGATTGTATTTATCATCATTAGTCATTTAGGTCAACATTGGATCATTCAGAGATCCTCACTGAACTTCTGGAGAGAGTTTGCTGCACTGAAAGTAAAGGGGCTGAATAATTTTGCACGCCCAATTTTTCAGTTTTTGATTTGTTAAAAAGTTTGAAATATCCAATAAATGTCGTTCCACTTCATGATTGTGTCCCACTTGTTGTTGATTCTTCACAAAAAAATACAGTTTTATATCTTTATGTTTGAAGCCTGAAATGTGGCAAAAGGTCGCAAAGTTCAAGGGGGCCGAATACTTTCGCAAGGCACTGTATTTTACTGTGGATTCTATGGTAATCTACTGTATTCTGTTTATAAAGTATCATACTGTTGTTTAATACTAAAATTACAAAACAACAGCTAACAGTGTACAGACAGATACAATACCAAACAGACACAGTTACAGACATATTATCAGACATACTATCAGACATACAGACAGGGTAGGATTGTGTTGGGAAGGGGAGGGGGTGGAGAGGCGGATAACAGCCGCAAATTAAAAGTCTCAGCATGGCTCCATGATTGATTCACTTCATAAAGTGAATGGTTGTGGTCTCGGCTGCTTGGGGCTGTGATTGCGTCCTCATTAGAGAGAGGCAGTAATGTACTTTTACTGAAGGGAGGGGGGTGAGAAGGAGAAGGAAAAGGAAGAGGGGGAGGCTGGTGAGGGAGTGTTACGGCTCCATGTATGGCAGGGGCTGTCTGGGCCAGCGTGCCAGAGTGACGGGCTGTTTACTTGCTGCTGGATGGATGTAAGCAGTGTGCTGTGTGTCACCCCCAGTCTGACGTCTGTTTAGCCTTCCCTCTGCCGGAGTGTGTCGAACCCACTTCACTAACCATGCCTGCGAGACTGGAGAGCTACAGCTATGGCTGGAGAACTGGGAAGATATTTTCTCTATGTTTGGCTTCCTCTCTCTCCTTGCCTTTCTATACCCCTCTGTCTTGTATCCCTATTTTATAGATGCCCATAGTTGTTCAAGGACATGTATCTCTCTCTTTTAAACAGAGACTCCCCCCTCTCTCTTTTGCTCTCTCTCTTTTTTCTCCTCCTTCCCATCCTCTATCTCAGCAGCTCCAGGATCCTTGGAATGACAACTGCATTACACACTTCCTGTTGTGATTTAAGGTTTCATTCCCCTTGCAAATCACCCTGCCTGTCACTCTCTCTTTATACAAGCGGGATGCGCTGGCCGTTCAGACTGGAGACGGGCAGCCAGCCACAGTCTCCGCTGGCCCCCTGCCTTATCACTCTCACAACAATATAACACAGCCAGAATGGGATTGGCAACGGAGTGTAGACAACTTAGATGAAGAAGTGTGTCCCCTCTCGACAATGTAATATTCAAGTTTGTGTGTTCTGCTAACTGTGTGTGTGTGTGTGTGTGTGTGTGTGTGTGTGTGTGTGTGTGTGTGTGTGTGTGTGTGTGTGTGTGTGTGTGTGTGTGTGTGTGTGTGTGTGTGTGTGTGTGTGTGTGTGTGTGTGTGTGTGTGTGTGTGTGTGCGTGCGCATGTGTGTGTGTACACCACCGGTCAAAAGTTCTGTTCTGCTAACTGTGTGATGTGTTGTGTGTGTGTGTCCGTGTGTGTGTGTGTGTGTGTGTGTGTGTGTGTGTGTGTGTGTGTGTGTGTGTGTGCCACCGGTCAAAAGTTCTGTTCTGCTGTTCTGTGTGTGTGTGTGTGTGTGTGTGTGTGTGTGTGTGTGTGTGTGTGTGTGTGTGTGTGTGTGTGTGTGTGTGTGTGTGTGTGTGTGTGTGTGTATATTTCCCTTTCCTTCACAGCAGAAGCTTCAGGTTTTTCCTTATTAATTATTCAACTGAGGGCACTACTTGAGTGGAGAAATCCAATCCCTCCCTCATTTTCTTTTTTTCTTTGTCTCTGCAGCCTGAGAGATTGAAAGGAGGTTTGGGAGAGGTGATCAAGAAGTCACTCTGACACACAGTCTCTTCAGGGTGTTCTGGGCCACTTAGGTCCAACTGATCTTACCGGTAGTGATAGACGTACTCACTAGCTCCCATTCATCAGAGCGCTATACTAGCTCCCTGAAGCCAGAGTTCCCAGTAATCACTCCTCCACTAAAAAGAGAGTTTCTTTCCACTCCTTTTAGCCCATATTGCTTTTCTGTAGAGATTGAGAGATGTACTCTCACTGCTATATCCCACCTCCCCCCTCTCCCCCTCTCTCTCTCTCTCTCTCTCTCTCTCTCTCTCTCCCTGTCTCTCTCCCTGTCTCACTCTGTCTCACAGCCAAGTTGGGATGTCATTCCTCCAGGCCATCCTCCTCCCTCTGTGTTTTGTTTTGTCCTGTTTTTGTGAATGCCTTGTGTCTCTGCTATGCAAAAAAAAGCCTCATGTCACCATGGAAACTATTACTTTAGTTATAGCCAAGATGCTGCAGTCTCTCTCCAAATTGGAGCATGTGGTAAGTGCATGTGCTTGTGTTTAGTTTTCGCATCATTCAAAAAATAGCCATCGCTTAGATCCTACCATTTTATCAATGATCTTCAGAGGGCAAACACCCCAACATCTATTTCATATTGGTTCAAAATAATTCAGTTGAAATGACATCGAGACAACGTTGATTCAACCACCGTTTGCCCAGTGGAACCACTGGACAACAAACCCATGCCATGATGTCCCCATGCCCATCCTATCAGGTGGCTGGGCATTGTTTTAGAAATGCCATAAGGACTGTGACAGCCAGCTGGCCATGCTCCCCAGTCCTTTTACAGCCCTGTCCAGACTGATCACAGTGTGACCAAGACCCACTGGACTGGCTGTCCTGCTCTGCTACAGCAGGAGAGTTCCCCTCCACAGTAAAACACACAGACAGACAGAGAGTCAGCAGGGACTTCCATTACAGAATGCACACGTCCATTACATACCCTTGTAAAACTGACCATCCTACCAATCCTCGACTTTGGCGATGTCATTTATAAAATAGCCTCCAATACCCTACTCAACAAATTGGATGCAGTCTATCACAGTGCAATCCGTTTTGTCACCAAAGCCCCATATACTACCCACCATTGCGACCTGTACGCTCTCGTTGGCTGGCCCTCGCTTCATACTCGTCGCCAAACCCACTGGCTCCATGTCATCTACAAGACCCTGCTAGGTAAAGTCCCCTTTAGCTCACTAGTCACCATAGCATCTCCCACCTGTAGAACACGCTCCAACAGGTATATCTCTCTAGTCACCCCCAAAACCAATTCTTTCTTTGGCCGCCTCTCCTTCCAGTTCTCTGCTGCCAATGACTGGAACGAACTACAAAAATCTCTGAAACTGGAAACACTTATCTCCCTTACTAGCTTTAAGCACCAACTGTCAGAGCAGCTCACAGATTACTGCACCTGTACATAGCCCGCCTATAATTTAGCCCAAACAACTACCCCTTCCCTACTGTATTGAATTTATTTATTTATTTTGCTCCTTTGCACCCCATTATTTTTATTTCTACTTTGCACATTCTTCCATTGCAAATCTACCATTCCAGTGTTTTACTTGCTATATTGTATTTACTTTGCCACCATGGCCTTTTTTTGCCTTTACCTCCCTTATCTCACCTCATTTGCTAACATCGTACATAGACTTGTTTATACTGTATTATTGACTGTATGTTTGTTTTACTCCATGTGTAACTCTGTGTCGTTGTATGTGTCGAACTGCTTTGCTTTATCTTGGCCAGGTCGCAATTGTAAATGAGAACTTGTTCTCAACTTGCCTACCTGGTTAAATAAAGGTGAAATAAATCAAATAAATTACAGAATGCACAGACTGCACAAACCTTACCTGGAGAGAGTCTTAATAGGTGAAAAAAGGGTGTGAACTACAGCAGAAAGGGAGATAATCGGAATGCACCCCTAGAACCTATGGGAGAGGTCCTGTGCAGGTCATAGGAGGGGAAAACATTGACATCCATTCATCATGTCCTTACTTTATATGTTGAAAACACGTCACCTTGACATTAAACTGGAGCAACACAGTGTAAATATGGTGTATAAGAGCTGATTGTGTATGTTCTGTGTCCCATATGCTTTACTGGCTGAACAGTCACTGGCTGTGTGGAATAAGTACATCTTAAAGTGTTATTTGTAATGAATGGCTACATTTATGTGTCTCGAGCTCTCTAAGCCAAGAATGACTGTTCATGTTTAAAGGTTATATAGGTCATGACTTGACTTTAACATTAATCTGATGACTGTTATTTATCTAATCAACTATGTTTAATTGTTACCCGATTAAATTAATCATGTAACAATAATTGTTAACTCAGTTGGGTCTGGGGCACCACGAGAGCAGTTTTTAAAGAGTTACCATCTCCCGAATGAAACTCTAAAATGTCTTTACCTATCACCTTTATAAACAGTCAACTTATTAATAACCTCGTATCACATCATCATCCTGAACAGTCGTAACCTCCTTGCATATGCAAAAACCTGAACCTTACTTATGATTATGTACTACACAAATTTGTTTAATTGTTTATTTACTAGCTAATTAAATGGTAACACAGGATAAACATACACACTTAATACGTTAAAAACAGGTCCCTAGCGGAATAACAACAATATAGCTGCTTGTTACAAAAGAGATGGAGAGGGCGAGAGAGGGACATGAGAAATCATGAATGTATTTACATGAAATGCCTAGGGTTGCAGGGTATCTCTCTTGGAACCGGGCCGCATTGGAAAGGGGGCTGGGCCTTTTCGCGACAAAAACAACACAGAGTTACACATAAATAAACGTACAGTCAATAACACAATAGAAAAATCTATGTACAGTGTGTGCAAATGTAGAAGAGTAGGGAGGTAAAGCAATAAATAGTAGTGAGGTAAGGCAATTTGCAAGTTCAAATCCCCGAGCTGACAAGGTACAAATCTGTCGTTCTGCCATGAACATGCAGTTAACCCACTGTTCCTAGGCCGTCATTGAAAATAAGAATTTGTTCTTAACTGACTTGCCTAGTAAAATAAAGGTAAAATGTAAAAAAAAAAAAAAAAAAAAAAATGTCTAGTTGCCGGTGACTTGTCGTGTTGTCCTGAACAGAACTACAGAGTTCATTTTCCTTCCAATCGCTCTCGAAGATGCTTCTTTGATAAGCTAGCCAGCTGTGTCGATGGTTCCCAGTGGGGTGAGGAGAGTAGAGTAAAATGATGGTTTGAACAGAGTACTAGAATGATCCTACTTAAATTCGCTTTCGAAGATACTTTCCTTAGGACAGCTAGTCAGCTGTACCAGTGATTGTCCGGGTGGTGAGTTTATCATCTCTACCTCGTGTTGATATTCAAAGTTCAAACCATTTTTAAACGTAAAGCTGCAGCTCTACGTTTCTCTGGTCTGGTATGTTAATTCTTAACCCATAATTTTATACAGTTTGTTCAAAGGTTGTTTTTGTTTGCCTCCTGCCTGAGGAGAGATCTCCACAGAGGACTACATTATCACATGTACAGTACAGTGCATTCGGAAAGTATTCAGACCCCTTGACCTTTTCCACGTTTTGCTACGTTACAGCCTAATTCTAAAATTAATTACATATTTTTTCCCTCATAATGACAAAGCCAAAACAGGTTTTTGGAAATATTTGAGAAGAAAATACCTTATTTACATATATATTCAGACCCTTTGCTATAAGACATGAATTTGAGCTCAGGTGCATCCTGCTTCCATTGCTCATCCTTGAGATGTTTCTACAACTTGATTGGAGTCCACCTGTGGTAAATTGAATAGATTGGACATGATTTGGAAAGGCACACACCTGCTTATGTAAGGCCCCACAGTTGTGTGCCATGAGGGTGAAGTAATTGTCTGTAAATCAAATTAAAATGTTATTGGTCACATACACATGTTTAACAGATGTTATTGCAGGTGTAGCGAAATGCTTGTGTTTCTATCTCCAGCAGTGCAGTAATATCTAACAAAACACACAACCTAAAAGTAAAATAATGTATAAATATTAGGATGAGCAATGTCGGAGTGGCATAGACTAAATACAGTAGAATGAAATACAGTATATACAAATGAGATGAGTAGAGCAAAAAATATATAAACATTACTAAAGTGACTCGTGTTCTGTTATTAAAGTGGCCAGTGATTTCAAGTCTATGTATTTGGGGCAGCAGCCTCTAAGGGTGCATAGTTACGTAACTGGGTGGAAGCCGCCTGGTGATGGCTATTTAACAGTCTGATGGCCTTGAGATAGAAGCTGTTTTTCAATCTCTCGGTCCCAGCTTTGATGCACCTGTACTGACCTTGCCTTCTGGATGATAGAGGGGTTAACAGGCAGTGGCTCGGATGGTTGTTGTCCTTGATGATCTTTATGGCATTCCTGTGACATTGGGTGCTGTAGGTGTCCTGGAGGGCAGGTAGTGTGGCCCCGATGATGTGTTTGGCCCCACCCTCTGGAGAGACCTGCGGTTGCAAGATGGCACCGACAGATAGGGCAGTTCTGCTTCTAGCTCCTGTAGAGCTCTGAGACAGGATTGTGTTGAGGCACAGATCTGGGGAAGGGTACCAAAACATTTCTGCATCATTGAAGGTCCCCAATAACACAGTGGCCTCCCTCATTCTTAAATGGAAGAAGTTTGGAACCACCAAGACTCCTTCTTGAGCTGGCCCACCAGACAAACTGAGCAATCGGTGGAGAAGGGCCTTGGTCAGGGAGGTGACCAAGAACCTCTTTGGAGATGGGAGAACCTTCCAGAAGGACAACTATCTCTGCAGCACTCTACCAATCAGGCCTTTATGGTAGAGTGACCAGACGAAAGCCACTCCTCAGTAAAAGGCACAAGACAGCCCGCTTGGAGTTTGCCAACAGGCACCTAAAGGACTCTGTGTCACGGGCTTCGTAAGAAGCGCACCAAGGTGCAGCTTGGTGAGTGTGCATATTCCTTTTTTATGGAATGTTGCCAACAAAAACAATAAACAATACAAAATGACTGTGATGCTTAACAGGGCTATAATGCCTCTAACAAAGTTAACTACCCACACTGAAGGAGGGAAAAGGTGCTACCTAAGTATGATTCCCAATCAGAGACAACAATAGACAGCTGTCCCTGATTGAGAACCATACCCAGCCAAAACATAGAAATAAAGAAACATAGAAAACAAAACATAGAATGCCCACCCCACATCACACCCTGACCTAACAAAATAGAGAAATAAAATGTCTCTCTAAGGTCAGGGCGTGACACTCTGATCATGAGAAACAAGAATATCTGGTCTAAGGAAACCAAGATTGAACTCTTTGGCCTGAATGCCAAGCGTCGTGGTCTGGAGGAAACCTGGCACCATCCCTACTGTGAAGCATGGTGGTGGCAGCATCATGCTGTGGGGAAGTTTTTCAATGGCAGGGACTGGGAGATTAGTAAGGATCGGGGGAAAGATGAACGGAGCAAAGTATAGAGCGATCCTTGATGAAAATCTGCTCCAGAACGCTCCAGACCCCAGACTGGGCGAAGGTTCACCTTCCAACAGGACAACGATCCTAAACACACAGCCAAGACAATGCAGGAGTGGCTTCGGGACAAGTCTTTGAATGTCCTTGAGTGGCCCAGCCAAAGCCCGGACTTGAACCCGATTGAACATTGCTGGAGAGACCTGAAAATAGCTCTGCAGAGACGCTCCCCATTCAACCTGACAGAGCTTGAGAGGATCTTCAGAGAAGAATGGGAGAAACTCCCCAAATACAGGTGTGCCAAGCTTGTAAAATTGAATAAAATCTAATTTTATTTGTCACATACACGTGGTTAGCAGGTGTTAATGCGAGTGTAGCGAAATGCTTGTGCTTCTAGTTCCGACAGTACAGTAATATCTAAAAAGTAATCTAACAATTCCCTAACAACTACCTAATACACACAAATCTAAAGGGGTGAATGAGAATATGTACATGTAAGTATATGGGTGAGCGATGGCCGAGCGTCACAGGCTGTAAGACGTGTGTACCGGTGGCAGAGAAGTCAGGCGCAAGAGAGCAAAGACTGTGTTACAACAGCGCAGTTTAATGATAAAAATCACCATGAACATAATCCATATAAACAATGGGACAAAAAGAGGGTTAAATAGACAACATGTAATTGATGGAATTGAAACCAGGTGTGTGGGAAGGTGTGCGGGAAGACAAGACAAGACAAACGGAAACATTCCTCCGGACCGTACCCCTCCCACTCCACGAGATACTGCCGGCCCCTCGCCCACCTACTCATTACTCTTGGGGTGAAACCCTGAAGTAAGGCTGATCGAGACCCCCAGATGTTCCATGAACGCCTCCCAGACCCTAGTTGTGTATTGGGGACCTTGATCAGACGCTATATCCTCAGGCATCTTTTTGTGCCTGAATATTTGTAGGGCATCAGGCATCTTTGTAGGGCCTTAGGGAGACCGGGCAGAGGGAGGAGACGACAGGACTTCAAGAACCGATCCACAACGACCCAGATCGCGGTGTTACCCTGTGAGGGGGTAGATCGATTGGAAAATCCACTGACAGGTGCGGCCAAGGCCGTTGTGGAACGGGTATGGGGTGTAGCTTCCCTCTGGGCAGGTGCCTAGGAGCCTTACACTGGGCGCACACCGAGCAGGAGAAAACATAAACCCTCACGTCCTTAGCTAAGGTAGGCCTCCCACTCAAAAAGCGCACTGTCCGACCGATCCCAGGATGACCAGAGGAGGCTGATGTGTGGGCCCAATAGATCAATCGGTCACGAACAGCAGACGGGACGTACAGATGTCCAGTGGGACACTGTATCCACGCTTTCAAAGCCTTGACAACAGCCAACAGCTCCCGGTCCCCCACATCATAGTTTCGCTCTGCCGAGATGAGCTTTTCGAGAAGAAGGCACAGGGGCGGAGCTTCGGTGGCATACCTGAGCGCTGAGAGAGCACAGCTCCTATCCCAGCCTCCACTTCCACTATGAACGCCGAAGAGGGATCCGGATGAGCCAGCACGGGAGCCGAGGTTAACAGAGTCCTCAGGTCGGCCACAGCCGACCAGTGCAAACGCATCAGCCCCCCCTTCTGCAGTGAGGTAATGGGAGCTGCTACAAAACCCCAGATAAACGTCCGGTAGTAGTTGGAAAACCCTAAGAACCACTGCACCTCCTGTACCGTGGTGGGAGTCGGCTAATTATGCACGTCTGAAATACACCACTACACCCTGCCCGTGCAGGTCCCTGACAATCTCATCTACAAAAGGCTGGAAGACTGAATGCGCATTCATCAACCCGTATGGCATGATGAGGTACTCATAGTGCCCTGAGGTGGTACAGAAAGCTGTCTTCCCGGATACGCACCAGGTTGTAAGGGCTCCTGAGATCTAGTTTGGTGAAGAAGCGTGACCCGTGCATTGACTCAATCACTGTGGCTATGAACGGTAGCGGGTAACTATACCTCACAGTGATCTGGTTCAGACCCCGATAGTCAATACACCAGTGCAGACCTCCCTCCTTCTTCTTCACAAAAAAGACATTTGAGGAGGCGGATGTGGATGACTGAATGTACCCCTGATGAATGTACCCCCTTGCCTCCGTCTCCGCCTGTGAGAGGGGATACACGTGACTCCTGGGAAGTGCAGCATCTACCAGGAGATGTATTGAGCAATCGCCCTGTCGATGGGGTGGTAATTGAGTAATTACCAAAAAAGAAGAGTAATTCTCCAAAAAGAAAGCGAGAGCCAAATCGGCATATTCAGGGGAATGCGCACTGTGGAGACCTGGTCTGGACTTTCCACCGTAGTAGCACCAACGGAAACCCCTAAATACCTCCCAGAGCACTCTCGCAACCACCCCGTGAGAGCCCTCTGTGGCCAAGAAACAGTGGGGTCATGACAAACTAACCAGGGTAGGCCTAACACCACGGGAAACGCAGGAGAGTCATTAAGGAAGAGACTAATTCTCTCCTTGTGACCCCCCAGCGTCACCATGCCCAGAGGAGCGGTGGCATCCCTAATCAACCCTGACCCTAATGGTCGACTATCTAAGGCGTGAATGGGGAAGGGCACAGCCACGGGAACAATGGGGATCCCTAAACTATGGGCAAACAATCTATCTATAAAATTCCCAGCTGCGCCTGAATCGACGAGTGCCTTATGCTGGGAATGCGGTGAAAACTCAGGAAAAGTGACATACACAATCATATGTGCGACAGAGGGCTCTGGGTGAGAATGGTGCCGGCTCACCTGGGGTGAGCGCACCTCCTGGGCACTCCTCATCCCCTGCCTCAGATGGAAGAGGCGCTCACCGGCCGCTTTACCCTCGGAGGGTGGTCAAAGACTGCCCGGAAACGGCGGGTGAAATCCTCAAACTGGTCCAACACCGCATCTCCCTCTCTCCACACGCCGTTGGCCCACTCCAGGGCTTTCCCGGTGAGGCACGAGACGAGGGCGGACACCCTCTCACGGCCCGAAGGAGCCAGGTGGACGGTGGCAAGGTATAGGTCCAGCTGTAATAGGAACCCCTGGCAGTTCGCAGCCTTCCCATCATATTCCTGGGGAAGGGAGAGACGAATCCCACTGGGACCAGGAGAAGGAGGGGCGCGCAGTGGTGACCCCGGTTGTGCTGGTGGAGGTGCTGGGAGAACTCCCTGTCTCTTCCAGTGGTCCATTGTCTGGACAATGCGGTCCATGGCGGTGCCAAGATGATGGAGCATTGCTGCGTGCCATCGGATGCGCTCCTCCACCCCTACAAACGGGGTACCTACTCCTGCTGACTCCATAAGTTTGGTCCGGTATTCTGTAAGGCATGCGTACTGACGGTAGAGAAGTCAGGCACAGGAGAGCAAAGACTGTGTTACAATGGCACAGTTTAATGATAACAATCACTGTGGACAAATACCATATAAACAATGGGACAAAAACCCCAGACATAAAGTGCACAAGCACTTACAATAAACAATACCGGACAAGGACATGTGGGGAACAGAGGGTTAAATACACAACATGTAATTGATGGAATTGAATCCAGGTGTGTGGGAAGACAAGACAAGACAAACGGAAAATGTAAGGTGGATAGGTGATGGCTAGATGACCGGTGACGTCGACCGCCGAACGTCGCCCGAACAAGGAGAGGGACGTGGGAAGTCGTGACACAGGCAAGGTGCAATAGATGGTATAAAATACAGTATATACATGTGATATGAGTAATGTAAGATGTAAACATTATTAAAGTGGCATGATTTAGAGTACATTGTATAAAGTGACTAGTGATCCATTTATTAAAGTGGCCAGTGAATGGGTCTCAATGTGGGCAGCAACCTCTCTGAGTTAGTGATTGCTGTTTAGCAGTCTGATGGCCTTCAGGTAGAAGCTGTTTTTCAGTCTCTCGGTCCCTGCTTTGATGCACCTGTACTGACCTTGCCTTCTGGATGGTAGCGGTGTGAACAGGCAGTGGCTCGGGTGGTTGATGTCCTTGATGATCTTTTTGGCTTTCCTGTGACATCGTGTGCTGTAGGTGTCATGGAGGGGTCAGGACAAACTAACCAGGGTAGGCCTAACACCACGGGAAACGCAGGAGAGTCATTAAGGAAGAGACTAATTCTCTCCTTGTGACCCCCCAGCGTCACCATGCCCAGAGGAGCGGTGGCCTCCCTGATCAACCCTGACCCTAATGGTCGACTATCTAAGGCTAAGTGAAAGTGAAAAAAAAAGATATACAACGAAATATAGATAGCTTTCTCTCTCTTGCTTCTCCTTCATTTTTGAATAAATACATTTGTGAAAAACTCTGGCTACACCATGGTGCTACCCTACAGGGTGCTGTTGAGGCTACTGTCGACCTTCATTGCAAAACAGTGTGTTTTAATCAATTATTTGGTGACGTGGATATATTTAGTATAGTTTTATCTAAAATGATAACTTTTTGAATGTTTCACTATTTTTATTTTATGAAATTCACTGAGGAGAATGGTCCTCCCCTTCCTCCTCTGAGCCTCCACTGATGTACACATGCACACAGAGACACACACAAATGGCAATGTCCTCACTGCAGTCCTTGTCGTTCTTACTAACGTAAAGTTGATAAAGAGGCTGTAGCCACCAAGTGTGCACTTCTAATTGCAGGATTCTAACTAGATATTAACTTGAGAGCAGCTGAGCTCTTCTCTAGCTGGTGGAACTGAATGCGAATGAGACAGTGGTCTCAGACTGACCCATGAGAGAGACATCCCCTTTCTATTTATGACCATTTGCTAGGACAGGAGGGTTCAAATATAGACCCAGTTATCCTCTCCTCAGTCCTTACCCACTGAATTATTCAACCACAGACTGACTGCTGCACGGAAGAAGTGTGTCCCCTCTCGACAATGTAATATTCAAGTTTTGTGTGTTCTGCTAACTGTGCGTGTGTGTGTGTGTGTGTGTGTGTGTGTGTGTGTGTGTGTGTGTGTGTGTGTGTGTGTGTGTGTGTGTGTGTGTGTGTGTGTGTGTGTGTGTGTGTGTGTGTGTGCGCGTGTGTGTGTGTACGCCACCGGTCAAAAGTTCTGTTCTGCTAACTGTGTGTGTGTGTGTGTGTGTGTGTGTGTGTGTGTGTGTGTGTGTGTGTGTGTGTGTGTGTGTGTGTGTGTGTGTGTGTGTGTGTGTGTGTGTGTGTGTGTGTGTGTGTGTGTGTGTGCGCACGCGTGTGTACGCCACCGGTCAAAAGTTCTGTTCTGCTAACTGTGTGTGTGTGTGTGTGTGTGTGTGTGTGTGTGTGTGTGTGTGTGTGTGTGTGTGTGTGTGTGTGTGTGTGTGTGTGTGTGTGTGTGTGTGTGTGTACGCCACCGGTCAAAAGTTTTAGAAACCTACTAATTTAAGAGTTTTTCTTTATTTTTTACTATTTTCTACATTGAAGAATACTAGTGAACAAATTTAGATTCTTCAGAGGAGCCACCCTTTGCCTTGATGACAGCTTTGCATACTCTTGGCTCTTATCTCTTATCTTTTTATCTCAACTAGCTTCACCTGGAATGCTTTTCCAACAGCCTTGAAGGAGTTCCCACATATGCTGAGCACTTGTTGTCTGCTTTTCCTTCACTCTGCGTTCAGACTCATTTGTGGTCCCAAATGCAAGAGGCAATGTAATATTTCAGAGGTTAGGCGAAAGGAAATATGGGAAAAGTATTGGGAGATGAAGTATAAAGAGAAGAGGACATGGATCTTCCACATGGTGGTACAGCACTGTTGGTGCGGACAGTCAACGCAGCAGGTCGTTTCTGTACCATCTTCCAAACCAGAGCGGTATTGCACAACAGGTTTGCAAAATGTGTTTTTTCTGACAACATTGGGCTACCAGCTCAAAAATGATAGGTTGATTGTCACAATGATGGGCAAGTCAATCACCACCAAACTGATTCCACCAAAGGATCAGAAGGGAAAGAAAGCTTTAGCAAGCAAATTGAACATGAATCCAATCCTGCAACACATTGAATCCTTCCATCCCCAAATCATCCACTACAGATAAGAGCAGGCCCCACATTGTCTCTACCTCCCTAGTGACGTCAATATTCGGTTCAAGCATAATGACTACAAGGAGAAGAACAAAGATGCCAGCTGCGGTTATGAAACCTATCGCAAGGCGGTAAAGGGAAGGAACATCAGCTTTGTGAAGCTTGGAGAGGAGGAGTGCGAGCTCTGTTTGGTGCAGGGTCATCATCTGAAGATGGAGCACAGGGAGAATGAGGCCATGGAAACCCAAGTCTGCCAAGACAACAGCGATGCAGCACCTGAATTCACCATCACCAACCCCGACTGCATGCAATGTAGAAAATATGAGGAACATAAGAAGTCTGCAGGGCAGAGCAGAAGCCATTACCAGGCTGATGCACAGAAAGATTGGCCTGAGGACTGGTCTGTGAGGAGCGTTGATATGCAAAAAGCCATCATGCTCCCTCGCATGTCAGGTGTGAAAACTGCATTGTTCACAAGAAGAATCGTTGCCTATCACGAGACATTCGCCACCATTGGAAAAGAGTCTCAAAAGAAGAAGTAAACAATCTCCGTGGAATGGCATGAAGGAACAGCTGGTCGGAAGGCAGAGGAGATTACTCAATCTTACGCAACAGCACTGGAGAGGGAGAGAGATGTCAAGCATGCAGTGTATTGGGTGGATAACTGCACTTCTCAAAACAAAAACTGGTACCTCCTAAGATCACTGGTGAGTGTTGTCAATGCTGACTCAACTTTGATGGAGAACATCACCCTCAAGTTCTTGGAGCCAGGACACACATTCATGAGTGCAGACAGTTTCCACCATGGCATGGAACAGGAAATGAAAGCTCGACCTGGAGGTGTGGTGTACGACTTCGGGAACTTCCTCCATGTGGTCGCCACTTCCAATGCAGGCAAGGTGGAGGTGGTCGAAATGAAAAAGGAAATCATCCTGGCATGGAAAGCTGGCCATTCCATCGTCAAGCTGAAGAAGGCAGCAGCACCACAGCTGGCAGAGATGGCTGAGATCCAGCTGAGGCGTGGATCCAGGAGCCTCTTCTACAAAGTCTCCTATGAAGAAAAGGACTTCACAGAGCTTGACTTCATCATGAAGAAAGTCACTCTAGAGACACCCTCAACACTATGTATATAGGATAGAGGGATAGAAGAGTCCAAGAAGATGGACATCAACACCAAGCTGTGTCCTCTGATGCCTGCAAATCGAAGGCAGTTCTGGAATGACTTGGCTGTGAACAGCATTGCTGAGGATGAGGAGTGATATGGAAGAGCACTGAAGAAGTTTTACTTAAAAATTAAATGTTACTTAAAAATGAAATGTAACTATTTAGCATTTTATCAATTGTAGCTAAATGTCATTTGGGTCCTCTTGTGAATATGAACATGGAAATATGTTTAAAATGTATTCTTAAAGCTGTTATTTATTCATTCAAAAGTGGCATTTGAAATAATACAAATAAAATGTGTTTATTAGCAATCTCATGGTCATTTTTTATAATTTGTATTACCCTACATCATACATCGATCATGTTCCATCATTATATATTACAAGACAGGTAATCATTTCATGTGATACAAACAATTTCAGTGCTGCTTTTCACATTTATTCTTATAACAAGACGTGGGCTACTTGTCAAACACAGTATGTAATGTGATTGATGCAGAACCTACATCTCTTTGTAAATACAACTGGTATCTTAATGGAAGACACAGAAAGGATGCAGTTTGAACTCTGTTACACTGTCAGCAATTACACTGCTCATGTATTAATAGCATAAATGAGAAGTATAGTAAACTAACAAATGAAAATGGCAAATACTGCTCTTTGCTTTGGTATTACCCTGCAATTTATAACACATCATGCCAAGGAAAGAAGGCAACTGCTGGCAGTTGTGGACAGATAATTTTATATTAATATTCATTGTGAAATAAGGGGAAAGAGTTATTAGTATGGCAAAAAGATGTGTGAGACTGGGTGAGAGACACATGGAATCATTTATCTGCATGTAACAGGAGATTTTAGTCGTATGATAAAATGTGTCTTTAGTTCAGAATAAGTATTACCAGAGGTAGTGAGGTCTTCTGCTGTCGGGTGAATGTATAATACTCCAAGGGAGAAGTTTGTCAGTGCTGTTAGATGTCAGAAACAGACTGCAGGCAATTTGTATGTCTGCTCGTTTTTCTTTCACATCACAAATGTTATAAATGGCTGCCAAAGTGACAGTTAGAGGTAAGTGCCGCCATGGCTTCAATATCAACCATAACAGGTCATGGTTTTGAAAAGGAACGTTTATCTGAGACAGAACAGACAAAAACATGCGATCAGGATAGGAAGGCGAGAAAAGTGGTGAGAAAAAGAAAGATAGAAAGAGCAGAGTGATTTGTCAAACTGGTAATGGTCCAGGAACTCTCTATAATCACCACCTGGTGAGCTCTGAGTAGGTTGTCATGACCACAATGAGCGATGGGTCGGGTGGCAACAACAGTATGATTATTTTCTGGTGATGTGCCCACAAGTGACAGACCACTGTGGGAGCTCTACACCTGTGCTTCCCAAAGAGTGGGTCACAGCTGGACCGTAAGGCGACTATAGAGACACTGTCTCTGGTGAATTGACGGGTCAAGAAAGCTCTAAAGGATTTATGTGGGTAAACTTCTACTGTTCTAAATACGCCCTCTACAGGCTACAGCTTTCTGGACAGGAGAACCCTTCTCCACCTCTCATCAGGGCTGTTGTTTGTCAGAGGTCTAGAGGAAAATATAGTGGACCTGCCGACAGCAGGACCCGCTGATCTGAGTGCACAAAGCCTTCTCCTGTTTCAGGAAAAAAAACCTGTGGGTCCATCCCACCTACGTTTTGCTGTGACAACCTGCTGTTGCATCAAGTGACACCTCTCTTTGTGGTAAACACAAAACAGGACTGAACAGGTCGCTAGGGTCACTGGAGCGGGATATATTAGTGACTGTTAATTAGTGGTCAACTGACCAGCGTAGGCATCTTATCGCTTCCTGTTGTACCCAGCTTTCAGCAGTGGCTGATATTGAGCTTCAGGTTGTGGTCGATAACATTGGAGATGACCAATCAAACAACAGGGTTTAGCCACAGGAAATCTTGAGATTTACATCGATGCAGAACAGCAAAGATCTAGCTGTCACTAAGAGTCTGTATTGTATCTCATGTGACGTTGAGCACACCAACGTTTCCGGCTCACCTCAGTCTAACTAATGCGAACATGGGTCATGACCCTTGCCCTTAGCCCTGTGTAGTTTAATCTCTGATTTGTACAGTATGTTCTCTCTGATCCTAATCATTGTTTGCAATCAACCTCTTATTGTCCTGTGGCCATCTCTAGCTCAATGGTTGTTTTATAGCCCTCCTGTCACTCCAGAAGTTTCAACATGCCTCAGTTACTTTAATCGTGATCAAATCCTCATATTGTCCATCAGCTAATCCCCATGTTACACACTCGGCCCGCCAACTAAGGACAGATGGCCCACACTGGGTGTTGTTTAAATATGTTTACTGGGTGGCAATCTCAAATCTCATAGATATCCTAGTCCTCACTTAGTTCACTAGAGAAATCCTGGCAATAGACACTACTGCCAGCCCTGGTATACCGTACGTGTGTCAAAACCATAACAAGAGAAGAGAGCTGGACTTTATGCATGAATTAAGAAAAAAGAACAGTCTTTAAGTACTTGTCATGTTAGCGGTGTGAGATATCTTTATCAGTAGGAAAAGTGTGAGTGCTGTGAGCCTCCTGGTGTTGTGTGTTCCTGGCCCACTCAGACACATGCCCACCACACGTAGATCAGGATCACAGCCACACTACTTCTTCCATTAGAGGGAGCCTCACAATCTGTCTGTTTTTCCACTGCCCTGAGGAAAGCCTCACTGACAGTCAACTGAGGGTTCCCACTGCAAACGCAGCCAAACAGGAACTCAGAGAAAACGAGAGGTGCCTCCTCCATACCAAGATAGCGCACAAAGAGAGGGAGAAGGAGAGAGAGAGGGGGGATAGAAGGGGGTGAGAAATAATGAGAGGGGAGAGGGAGAAAGAAAGAGGCAAAGAGAAAGAAAGCAAGAGAAAGACACCATTTAACCACTCACCAGTCAAAACTTATAGAAAACACCCTCAAAGCTAATAGAAAACCAGAGCATGTGGGCTGAAATAGCTTCTTAATAAACCATGAGTCATATGTAACATGTCTCCTGCCATGACTATCTGTATCTATCATGATGATGTCATTTGTTGTCTTAGGAGCACATGAATTCATCCCTGTCTTATCCCTGTGTCAGAGTCTTTCATTTGTGACTCTAGACCCTCAGTATAAGTGGGCACCATGGTCAGCTAAGTGCTCGGGGCCATCAATCTACACACCTGCTGACCCCACTCCACAACCTTGACCCGTTCCATTGTAAGAGTACTGCAGTTCTTCATTGGTAGAAGGTGAAAAAGGAGCATACTATCACACCACATAACATACACATAAAGAAGCCTCTGGAATCGTGACCCTCACCGATGAGCTAAACATGTACAGTGCCTTCAGAAAGTATTCTGACACATTTTTCTGTGTTACAAAGTGGGATAAAAATTGATTTAATTCTGAATTATTTTTTTGTCAGCAATCTACTCAAAATACACTTATGTCAAAGTGGGGAACGAATTGTAGACAATTGTAGAAAACATAGGAAAAATAATACACTAATATACTGTATCTTGATTACATTAGTATTCAACCCCCTGAGTCAAAACATTATAGAATCATCTTTGGCAGTGATTACAGATGTGAGTCTTTCTGGGTAAGTCTCTAAGAGCTTTCCACAGCTGAATTGTGCAAAATTTGCCCATTTTCCTTTTCAAAACCATTTTCAGGTTTGCCATAGATTTTCAAGCAGGTTTAAGTCAAAACTGTAACTTGGACACTCAGAAATATTCACTGTCTTCTTTGGCCTTGTGCTCTAGGTTATTGTCCTCCTGAAAGGTGAATTCATCTCCCAGTGTCTGGTGGAAAGCAGAATGAACCAGGTTTTCCTCTGTGCTTAGCTCTATTGCTTTTTTTTCCTGAAAGCTTCAAAGTTCTTAACGGTTACAAGCATGCCCATAACATGATGCAGCCATAACTATGCTTGAAAATATGGAGAGTGGTACTCAGTAATGTGTTGTATTACTTTAGTGCCTTGTTGCATAAAGGATTCATGTTTTGTCATTTTTATTCTGTACAGGCTTCCTTTTTTCCCCTCTGTTGATTAGGTTAGTATTGTGGAGTAACTACAATGCTGTTGATCCATCCATTTCTCCTATCACAACCATTACACTCTGTATCTGATTGTAAGTCACCATTTGGTCTCATGGTGAAATTCCTGATCGGTTTTCTTCCTCTCAGGCAACTGAGTTATAAAGAAAGCTGTATCATGGGTGCACCTCAGCCACGCTCAAGGTCCTAAACGATATCTTAACCGTCATCGATAAGAAACAATACTGTGCAGCCGTATTCATTGACCTGGCCAAGGCTTTCGACTCTGTCAATCACCACTTCCTCATCGGCAGACTCGACAGCCTTGGTTTCTCAAATGATTGCCTCACCTGGTTCACCAATTACTTCTCTGATAGAGTTCAGTGTGTGAAATCGGAGGGTCTGTTGTCCGGGCCTCTTGCAGTCTGTATGGGGGTGCCACAGGGTTCAATTCTTGGACCGGCTCTCTTCTCTGTATACATCAATGATGTCGCTCTTGCTGCTGGTGAGTCTCTGATCCACCTCTACGCAGACAACACCATTCTGTACACTTCTGGCCCTTCCTTGGACACTGTGTTAACAACCCTCCAGGCGAGCTTCAATGCCATACAACTCTCCTTCCGTGGCCTCCAATTGCTCTTAAATACAAGTAAAACTAAATGCTTGCTCTTCAACCGATCGCTGCCTGCACTTGCCCGCCTGTCCAACATCACTACTCTGGACGGCTCTGACTTAGAATATGTGGACAACTACAAATACCTAGGTGTCTGGTTAGACTGTAAACTCTCCTTCCAGACTCACATCAAACATCTCCAATCCAAAGTTAAATCTAGAATTGGCTTCCTATTTCGCACCAAAGCCTCCTTCACTCATGCTGCCAAACATACCCTTGTAAAACTGACCATCCTACCAATCCTCGACTTCGGCGATGTCATTTACAATATAGCCTCCAATACCCTACTCAACAAATTGGATGCAGTCTATCATAGTGCCATCCGTTTTGTCACCAAAGCCCCATATACTACCCACCACTGCGACCTGTACGCTCTCGTTGGCTAGCCCTCACTTCATACTCGTCGCCAAACCCACTGGCTCCGGGTCATCTACAAGACCCTGCTCAGTAAAATCCCCCCTTATCTCAGCTCACTGGTCACCATAGCAGCAGCCACCTGTAGCACGCGCTCCAGCAGGTATATCTCTCTGGTCATCCCCAAAACCAACTCTTCCTTTGGCCGCCTCTCCTTCCAGTTCTCTGCTGCCAATGACAGGAACGAACTACAAAAATCTCTGAAACTGGAAACACTTGTCTCCCTCACTAGCTTTAAGCACCAGCTGTCAGAGCAGCTCACAGATCACTGCACCTAAATTATAGGTGGACTATAGGTGTCCAACTACCTCTTTCCCTACTTTATTTATTTAATTAGCTCCTTTGCACCTCATTATTTCTATCTCTACTTTGCACATTCTTCCACTGCAAATCTACCATTCCAGTGTTTTACTTGCTATATTGTATTTAATACTTCGCCACCATGGCCTTTTTTTGCCTTTACCTCCCTTATCTCACCTCACTTGCTTACATTGTTTATAGACTTTTTTTTTATTGACTGTATGTTTGTTTTACTCCATGTGTAACTCTGTGTTGTTGTATGTGTCGAACTGCTTTGCTTTATCTTGGCCATGTCGCAATAGTAAATGAGAACTTGCTCTCAACTTGCCTACCTGGTTAAATAAAGGTGAAATGAAAATAAGTAAATACATCTTTGTACTGAATGGCTGTATTCATACACCATCCAAAGTGTAATTAATAAGTTCACCATGCTCAAGGGGATACTTTTATTTTTACCCTTCTTTGCGAATCATTGGAAAACCTCCCTGGTCTTTGGTTGAATCTGTGTTTGAAATTCACTGCTTGACTGAGGGACCTTGCAGATAATTGCATGTGTGTGGTACAGAGATGAGGTAGTGATTCAAAAATCATGTTAAACACTATTATTGCACACAGAGTAAGTCCATACAATTTATTATGTGATTTGTTAAGAAAATGTTTACTCCTGAACTTTTTTAGGCTTGCCATAACAAAAGGGTTGAATTCTTATTGACTCAAGTGTCACGCCCTGACCTTAGATATCTCTGTTTTCTATATATTTTGATTAGGTCAGGGTGTGACTAGGGTGGGTACTCTAGTTTGTGTATGTCTAGGGTTTTTGTATTTCTAGGGTTTTTGTAGGTCTAGGGGTTTTTGTATATCTATGGTGGCCTGATATGGTTCCCAATCAGAGACAGCTGTTTATCGTTGTCCTGATTGGGGATCATATTTAGGCCGGTCTTTTTTCCGAGTGTGGGATCTTGTCTATGTTTAGTTGCCTGTTAGCACTAGTTTGTATAGCATCACGGTCCGCTTGTTTTGTTGTTGTTGTTGTTTTTGTTCATTCATTCATTAAAAAGAAAATGTACTCATACCACGCTGGGCCTTGGTCTTATCCTTATGACGAACGTGATATCAAGACCTTTCAGCTTTTCATGTTTAATTCATTTGTACAAATTTTGAAAAACAGAATTCCACTTTGACATTATGGGGTGTTGTGTATAGGCCAGAGACAAAAAAAAAATTCAGGCTGTAACATGACAAATTGTGGATACTTTCTGGAGGCACTGTAATTCTTTCTCTGGCTGTAAACCATTCTAAAATTCCTTCTCCACATAGCAACCCATGTGTAAGTAAAAGTTGTGACACCCATTAGAGAATGTCCACCCTGCTCCAGTAGATGCTCCTGATGCTTGCAGAAGAGAGAGTATTTCCTGCCAGATGTCCTGGGAGAAAGGCCAGCTCTTCTAGTGGAGGCCAGTGACACGCAAGGGAGCCATTTCCCCTCTTGTACCCGCCCACCCACAAGGGGCCATGCTTATGCATTCACACAGTCAGACACACTCTCTCTCTCTTACCTGTCTAAACCAGCTAGTGTGCTTTAGCACAGCTGAGAGGCAGAGGCATGAGCTCAGAGTTACACCCACCCACCTAAACCTACACACACCTGTTTCCCGGTGACACACCACCTTCACAGCTTCAGAGGACACAGCCCACTGCTTGGGAAACCAGCCATCCATCTCTCTGTCTTACACTCTGCACCCCATTTATCAGGACAGGCCCAGATGTGGGAGGGGAAGGTTGGGGAAGGTGGGTAACATTTGCTGTCATCTCCCCATGATTGCATAATCACAGTCAGCTCTTCAATGTGACAAAGGAGAGAGGACGTGAGAGGAGAGAGGAGGTTTGAGGAGAGGAGAGAGGAGGTTTGAGGAGAGGAAACTGTCTCGCTGTACTGTTTGTTTGGCATCCAAGCCTCTCTCTCTCTCTTACTACTCCATCTCTCCTCTCTATGTGTCCTTCCTCTCTATGTGTCCTTCCTCTCTATGTGTCCTTCCTCTCTC
The DNA here is from genome assembly GCF_036934945.1 of Oncorhynchus masou masou. NCBI lineage: Eukaryota > Metazoa > Chordata > Actinopteri > Salmoniformes > Salmonidae > Oncorhynchus > Oncorhynchus masou. The sequence continues at coordinate 56,820,328 of NC_088216.1, read as the reverse complement.
TGTGTCCTTCCTCTCTCTGTGTCCTTCCTCTCTATGTGTCCTTCCTCTCTATGTGTCCTTCCTCTCTCTGTGTCCTTCCTCTCCATGTGTCCTTCCTCTCTATGTGTCCTTCCTCTCTATGTGTCCTTCCTCTCTATGTGTTCTTCCTCTCTCTGTGCCTCTCTTTGTCTCTTTACCACTCCACTTCCCACCTGCCTCATATAAGGCTGTTTGTTAGTGGTTCTGGGAAGGTGATAAAGGAGTAGGTGAGGAAGGGAGACAAGTTTGGGGGAGTTTGAGGGTAGACTTGCAAACACCTGGGTCACTCCCAACATGGAACTTTCCGACCAGTCTGTTCCCTATTGGTGTAGGTGTTTTTGTCTACACTGTTCTCTACCCCATACTATTCTCACGTCGGGCCTGAGGAAGACTCAGTGTTTATTGGCAGTGGCTGGGTAATTCCATCCATCCTTTCCATTATATTGTCATTAATAGAAACAAAAACAAGGGACACTGAATCCTCCAGCCGTGGCCTGTACGACCTAGTAATAAGCGGGGAGTGAAGGAGGTCACGCAAACAGTACATAGATCATAGCACCGCTACACATAACAGGATCAGAAATACCCTATGTGTGCCAATTTCACCCAGAGAGAGAGATAAATAGAGAGAGAGAACGTTCCCTCTACAGACAAGATCAGGTGGTGAACTGGGAGAGCAGAGCCATGATTAAGGGCAGTGAAACTGAGTCCATACTGTGTGGCCCAGGAGAGAGGGATAGAAAACTTCCCATCTTATAGCAGGCTTTATAGAGCAATACAATCCTATTACATTTATCCTTCTCTGTCCTCTCTGCTCCAGGTGGCAGACATGTTTCTTGTATCCTCTTTTCCATCCCTCCCCCTCTCTCACATCTCCCCCTGGCCCTGGGCTGGCCTCAGCTCCCATCAGACTGGTGGTAAAACTAGATGTGACGCCCAGGGGGGTGCAGACAGTACATGATAGCACAGATCTCCATACAACCCCACAGCAGAGCTCCTACACTACCTGCTCTGGTGGGGAGTGGAGTTCTCTCTCCCACTTCCTCCCTCTTTTCATCCTTCAACCCCCATGAAGCTTGATGAAGCTGATTGAACTGCTACCTCTTTGCGCACCCCACTAAGCACCCACTCACATATACCTTGGTCAGGACAGGAGGATCGCTCTGCTCACACCTCAGGACATATTAAATATTCACAATGCCTCCAAGGAGACAGGGGAGGGGCCGCTAGCGCTTACTGAAACAGGAGTATATGTGGGCAGGGTGGGGAGGATTGCATGTGTGTGTCTGTATGCTACTGAATTTATAGACATGTACTGTGTGTGTGGTATGCACACAAGTGAACAGGAGTGAATGTGTCTACATCTCACCTGAATTAATGTTTGTCCTGTCTTGTATGTGAATATCTGCCAGATGTAGCAGTAGTGAACGGCAGTGGATCCGCAAGCTCCTTTACCTCATCATTTACTCCTAATGACAGGCAGTGAGGTCATGGGGACATATCGTCCCGTTTCCTGTTTGCGTAACACTCAGTCACCAGAGACACATCTAGACCTGCACCAGAGACACATCCAACCCTAGACCCCTGCCCTGCCTGTCCTTTCAACCCTGCTGTTCCTACACCCCTTCCCTGCCTGGCCGCCTTACAGACACATCCAACCCTGCTGTTCCTTCACCCCTTCCATGCCCCTTCCACATCCAACCCTGCCCTTCACCCCTGCCCTGCCGCCTTACAGACACATCCAACCCTGCCATGCCTGGCCACCTTACAGACACATCCAACCCTTGTTCCTCCTTCACCCCTTCCCATGCCTGGCCACCCTTGTTCCTTCACAGACACATCCAACCCTGCTGTTCCTTCACCCCTGCCCTGCCTGGCCGCCTTACAGACACATCCAACCCTGATGGTCCTTCACCCCTTCCCTGCCTGGCCAACTGCCTCCAACCCTGGCCTTCACCCCTTCCCTGCCTGGCCACAGACACATCCAACCCTGCTGTTCCTTTACCCACTGCCTGGCCTCCTCAGACACATCCTACCCTGCTGTTCCTTCACCGCTGCCCTGCCTGGCCACCTTACAGACACATCCAACCCTGCTGTTCCTTCACCGCTGCCCTGCCTGGCCAACTTAGACACATCCAACCCTGCTGTTCCTTCACCCCTTCCCTGCCTGGCCACCTTACAGACACATCCAACCCTGCTGTTCCTTTACCGCTGCACTGCCTGGCCTCCTTACAGACACATCCAACCCTGCTGTTCCTTCACCGCTGCCCTGCCTGGCCACCTTACAGACACATCCAACCCTGCTGTTCCTTCACCGCTGCCCTGCCTGGCCACCTTAGACACATCCAACCCTGCTGTTCCTTCACCCCTTCCCTGCCTGGCCACCTTACAGACACATCCAACCCTCCAACCCTGCTGTTCCTTCACCGCTGCCCTGCCTGGCCACCTTACAGACACATCCAACCCTGCTGTTCCTTCACCGCTGCCCTGCCTGGCCACCTTACAGACACATCCAACCCTGCTGTTCCTTCACCCCTGCCCTGCCTGGCCTCCTTACAGATACATTCCAACCCTGCTGTTCCTTCACCGCTGCACTGCCTGACACATCCAACCCTCCTTCACATCCAGACACATCCAACCCTGCCTTCACCGCTGCACTGCCTGGCCTCCTTACGGACACATCCAACCCTGCTGTTCCTTCACCGCTGCCCTGCCTGGCCACCTTACAGACACACACGCTATGATTCAGTCACCTTGAGAATACCTCCCACTCCCACTTACCACAAATCAACCCTACTCCTCTCACATCACTGATCCGGCAACTGCCTGGCTCCCACACCCACACAAATCGCCATCTTGTGGGACCCTGATGCCATCTCCACACACACACACCTCACATTTCCTCCTCCAGGAAACTCACACGTTTCTGCCACACTGCCTGATTCCCTGCTTCAGTCAGTAACTCTAGTCTAACCCATCCACCTCTGTAGAGTGTTGTCTTTGCTATGAGTGGCCTGGGTATACTTCTCTCTGAGTGAATCCATGTCACTGTGATCTCTTCTCTGCCTGGCTGGCTGGGACTGGCACTGCGCCCAGACTGGAGTGGGAAGATGCATTATGGGAGAGAGATTGAGGGGGAGGGGGGCTGTCATGCTTCGGCTGCTCTTCTATAGTTAGCACACACACACACCTGGAGTCAGTTTCAAGGCTGCCGTTCGTATTTAGTACGAGTCATTAGGCACGCTGCAGCCCTGTCTGCTCGTCAGGCCACATTAGCCATGATCTGATCAGTGTGAGTTCCCCTCAAAGGCCCGTTTTAGAACCAGGGCTCAGGAGCCAAGAGCTCCCTGTTCCCTTGTATGCTACTTTACTCACCCACTCTAGCCAGAGAGATGTGCATACAGTTCCCATTCACACCACACTGTGCTGCTTGGATTGTAGTTGATATACACTGAACTAAAATATAAATGCAAAATGTAACGTGTTGGTCCCGTTTCATGAGCTGAAATAAAAGATCCCAGAAAGTTTCCATACGCACAAAATGATTTATCTAAATTTTTATGCACAAATTTGTTTACATCCATGTTAGCGAGCCATTCTCCTTTGCTAAGATAATACATCTACCTGACAAGTGTGGCATATCAAGAAGCTGATTAAACAGCATGATAATTACACAGGTGCACCTTGTGCTGGGGACAATAAAAGGCCACTCGAAAATGTTCAGTTATGTCACACAACACAATGCCACATACATCTCAAGTTTTGAGGGAGTGTGCAATTGGCCTGCTGACTGCAGTAATGTCCACCAGAGCTGTTGCCAGAGAATGTAATGTTAATTTCTCTACCATAAGCCGCGTTCAATGACATTTTAGAGAATTTGGCAGTATGTCCAACCGGCCTCACAACCGCAGACCACATGTAACCACGCCAGCCCAGGACCTCCACATCCGGCTTCTTCACCTAAAGGATCGTCTGAGACCAGCCACCCGGATATCTGATGAAACTGTGGGTTTGCACAACTGAAGAATGTCTTCACAAACTGTCAGAAACTGTCTCAGGGAAGCTCATCTGCTCGTCATCCTCACTAGGGTCTTGACCTGACTGAAGTTCGGGGTCGTAACCGACTTGAGTGGACAAATACTCACCTTTGATGGCCACTAGCACGCTGGAGAAGTATGCTCTTCATGGATGAATCCCGGTTTCAACTGTACCGGGCAGATGGCAGACCGCCTGTATGGAGTTGTGTGAGAAAACGGTATGCTGATGTCAACGTTGTGAACAAAGTGCCCCATGGTGGCGGTGGGGTTATGGTATGGGCAGACATAAGCTACGAACAACAAACACAATTGCATGCTATCAATGGCAATTTTAAGATGCCGTGATGCCGTGACGGAATCCTGAGGCCCATTGTCGTGCCATTTATCCACCTCTATCCCCCCATGTTTCAGCATGATAATGCATGGCCCCATGTCGCAAGGATCTGTACACAATTCCTGGAGGCTGAAAATGTCCCAGTTCTTCCATGGCCTGCATACTCACCAGACACTGTCACCAGTGGTGGAAAAAGTACCCAATAGTCATACTTTAGAAAAAGTAAAAGTCCCCCAGTAGAATCTTAAAGTCTAAAAGTATTTGGTTTTAAATATACTTAAGTATCAAAAGTACATGTAATTGCTAAAATATACTTAAGTACCAAAAGTAAAGGTAAAAGAATAACAAATTTCAAATTCCAAATATTAATCAAACACGGCACCATTTAATTTTTTATTTACAGATATCCAGGGGCACGCTCTAACACTCAGACATCATTTACAAACAAAACATGTGTTTAGTGAGTCCGCCAGATCAGCCACTGTAGGGATGACCCAGGGATGTTTTCTTGATAAGTGTGTGAATATGCCTGTCCCGCTAAGCATTCAAAATGCAAAGAGTACTTTTGGGTGTCAGGAACGTATGGAGTTAAAAGTTCATACTTTTTTAAAGAATGTAGTGAGGGAAAAGTAAAAGTTGTCAAAAATATCAATACAGTGCCTTCGGAAAGTATTCAGACCTCTTGACTTTTTCCACACTTTGTTACGCTACAGTCTTATTCTAAAATGGATTGAACTTCGCACAGCCCTTGAAGAGGACAACATTCCACAGGCTACAATCAACAGCCTAGTCAACTCTATGCGAAGAAGATGTATGGGGTCAATCTCACGCCATATGTATTGAATTCAAAATTAAATAAATCGTGAACATGAATTACCTGTTGCACAACGTTTGGCGCAGGTGTTGGTGACTGGTTCGCCATACACCTGCGCCGAACGTTGTGAAACAGGTCATTCATATGTCTACCTAAGTAGTTAGATGGTTTGTCATTAAATGTATTAGATAGACATGCTTCTAATATCCATACATTATTGACACGTGACTGACAATTTTGAAGTACGTTAGCTAAAACACTAAAACAAGGTGACGTCAGAACGTCTACTTAAGTAGGCAATAGAAAAAAAGCCTGTCTATCATGTTCATTGATGGGTTAAGATGAACCGTCACTCGAAAACTAGCGGACCAATAGAGACTCATTGTCTACGCCTCCCTCTAAACCCCGCCCTTCATGGAAAAATAATGCCAAAACTCGAAATCGAAAAGACTGGCAGTGAAAGCAAAGAAACAGACATTTAAAGCAAAGATACGTGTAGTGTAACCAAAAGGTTGTACATGCAGGCAAGAGCATAGGCAAAATTGATTCAATAGGATTGGTTGCTGGGAAGGTTAACAGAAAATTATTTTTGCATTTGTTTTCAAATATTTTCTTTAATCATTTGCCAGACAGTTTTGCTCTCGCTTTTAAATGATTTGCTTACAAGTTTTGGGGTTTTGCTTTTGATGTATTATTTTTGTTTACAATTCTATCCATTTTGCTTTCAATTGTTTGGTTTTTGATTTCGACATCCATTATTTCACCCATTCTCGAAAATATGTTTACATTCTCAACTTTATTTTTCATGTTCTCAATTTATTTTATTTTGAATTCAATACATATGGCGTGAAATTGACCCCATAGAGATGTGCGCGCTGCATGAGGTGGTCATTCCAGATACTGAATGGTTTTCTGATCCACGCCCCTAGCTTTTTTTTAAGGTATCTGTGACCAACAGATGCATGTCAGTATTCTCAGTCATGTGAAATCCATAGATTAGGACCTAATACATTTATTTAAAATGACTGATTTCCTTATAGAAACTGTAACTCTGTAATTGTTGCATGTTGCGTTTATATTTTTGTACAGTGTAATTGACCTGGATTCTCAGTGCGTGGAGCTGGCTCTATGGCTTTACATGGTCCACGTTCTAAAACTTAAGCTCTCCCCATCCCGGCGTTGTAACCCAACACTGAGTGTGAGAGTGTGAGAGATAAACATCTACATGTAGACGAGACACAGAGAGCAGGTTGGATGAATCTTTCAGTAGGGCAAGCAGATATCTCTGCTTTATTTAATGCTATAACATAATACATTTAAAGATGTGATAATGTTCACGTGATATGGTGTGTTATGTCTTGAAGTGTGTGGAATGTTGTGGAATGTCATTTATGTTTTGTCCACAGGCAGAGTTACAGTATTGCATGTCTGGATGTCAGGCGTAATGTGCACACGTAATGTGTCATGCATGAGGTACAGTATACCTAACGACCACATCAGCCAATGTGTGTCAGTTTAAGTGTGTCAGTGAAATACTCAAGAACCACAAACACTACACAGTATTAGAGGTCGACCGATTATTATTTTCCAATGCCGATACCGATACCGATTATTGTAGGACCAAAAAAAGCCGATACCGATTAATCGGCCAATTTTATTTTTTATGCATTTGTAATAATAACAATTACAACAATACTGAATGAACACTTATTTTAACTTAATATAATACATCAATAAAATCTATTTAGCCTCAAATAAATAATGAACATGTTCAATTTGGTTTAAATAATGCAAAAACAAAGTGTTGGAGAAGAAAGTAAAAGTGCAATATGTGCCATGTAAAAAATATAACATTTAAGTTCCTTGCTCAGAACATGAGAACATATGAAAGCTGGTGGTTCCTTTTAACATGAATCTTTAATATTCCCAGGTAAGAAGTTTTAGGTTGTAGTTGTTATAGGAATTATAGGACTATTTCTTACTATCCCATTTGTATTTCATATACCTTTGACTATTGGATGTTCTTATAGGCACTTTAGTATTGCCAGTGTAACAGTATAGCTTCCGTCCCTCTCCTCACCCCTATCTGGGCTCGAACCAGGAACACATCGACAACAGCCACCCTCGAAGCAACGTTACCCATGCAGAGCAAGGGGAACAACCACTCCAAGTCTCAGAGCGAGTGACGTTTGAAACGCTATTAGCGCGCACCCCGCTAACTAGCTAGCCATCGGTTACACCAGCCTAATCTCGGGAGTTGATAGGCTTGAAGTCATAAACAGCTCAATGCTTGAAGCACAGCGAAGAGCTGCTGGCAAAACGCACCAAAGTGCTGTTTGAATGAATGCTTACGAGCCTGCTGGTGCCTACCTATCAAATCATAGACTTAATTATAACATAATAAGACACAGAAATACGAGCCTTAGGCCATTAATATGGTCAAATCCGGAAACTATCATCTCGAAAACAAGACGTTTATTCTTTCAGTGAAATACGGAACCGTTCCGTATTTTATCTAACGGGTGGCATCCCTAAGTCTAAATATTCCTGTTACATTGCACAAACTTCAATGTTATGTCATAATTACGTAAAATTCTGGCAAATTAGGCGGCCCAAACTGTTGCATATACACTGACTCTGTGTGCAATGAACGCAAGAGAAGTGACAATTTCACCTGGTTAATATTGCCTGCAAACCTCGATTTCTTTTAGCTAAATATGCAGGTTTAAAAATATATACTTCTGTGAATTGATTTTAAGAAATGCATTTATGTTTATGGTTAGGTACAGTTGTGCAACGATTGTGCTTTTTTCGCAAATGCGCTTTTGTTAAATCATCCCCCGTTTGGCAAAGTTGGATGTCTTTGTTAGGAAGAAATAGTCTTCACAGTTCGCAACGAGTCATGTTAGCAGGCAATATTAACTAAATATGCAGGTTTAAAAATATATACTTGTGTATTGATTTTAAGAAAGGCATTGATGTTTATGGTTAGGTACACGTTGGAGCAACGACAGTCCTTTTTCGTGAATACGCACCGCATCGATTATATGCAACACAGGACACACTAGATAAACTAGTAATATCATCAACCATGTATAGTTAACTAGTGATTATGATTGATAGATTGTTTTTTTATAAGATAAGTTTAATGCTAGCTAGCCAACTTACATTGGCTTCTTACTGCATTCGCGTAACAGGCAGTCTCCTCGTGGAGTGCAATGTAATCAGGTGGTTAGAGGTTGGACTAGTTAACTGTAAGGTTGCAAGATTGAATCCCTGAGCTGACAAGGTAAAATTCTGTCATTCTGCCCCTGAACAAGGCAGTTAACCCACTGTTCCTAGGCCGTCATTGAAAATAAGAATGTGTTCTTAACTGACTTGCCTAGTTAAATAAGGGATAAATAAAGGTGTAAAAAATAATTTTTTCCGATTAATAGATCAACCTCTACACAGTATCCTTATAAACACATTGGAAATATAAGGAGACATACAATGACAATATTCAATGGTCAGATAGACTTCATCCTTGCCAATAGGTAAAGTGCAGTTTACACTTGAAATGGTGTGAACTTGAGTCATTAACGGTGATTGGTTGAGAGAATCGTTAATGGGAGCAAATCCCCTTTGGATCTAATGTGTTTGTAGATTTTTATACATCACTTTGGTCCCTCAGGATCCTGACAAGATGAAGAACATGTTAGGTGTGGCTCTGATTGAGTTTGAACTGTCTGGCCTTTAATTCACTCTATTTTAGCTGGGGCATTGAGCTGATGCTGGAACACTATAGCCCAGACTGCCTCTACCTCTTTGTCTCTTTCTCTCTCGCTCAGCCTCTCCCTAAAGGCCAGGGTGGGTTTGCAGGCACCTCACCTGCCAGGATGAATTAAAGCTAATGAATGCTGAGCGGTGCCAGGGAGTAATCCTGCATTCCACTGAACTGGGACAGGGACCTCCACTGTGACCTTGTGTCGAGATGACACACACACTAGCTGGGAGAGGACTAATAGGTGTGCCACACCCAGCGTACATGGCCCTGATCTGAATGCGCTCTGTTAATCCACAACACCTCGTCCAGATCCTGATGTACTCAGCATGTAGTACTCATCATCCTGTCCCCTGTAACTTCCACACAGGTTCAAATGCTCTTATCATGCAGGGGAGTCACAGGCTGTGCTGTGAATCTAGGTCTCTAGTAGTCTGCTAGTAGGACAGACTCACTTTGCAAGGTGCTTTGTAGAAGAACTAGGACAATAAGTCTGAGGGAGTCAGTCCGTCTGAAGGTGAGAGGCAGATGGGAGGGACTGAGAGAATAGGCAGAAGGAAGGAGAGGAACAAAGTCACACATTTGACAGGGATATGACACCACAATTTACAGCTGCACAGCAAATTTGAAATAAAAAAACGTAACACCCACAGTGTTAAATTTAAGAGTCTCTTAGTGTGTACTGTATATGTGACCATCCGAAATAGTGTTAAACTAACACTTTTAAAGTGTTGATGAACTAACACCCTAAGAATGTTTGGTCCCTAAAACCATGGGCAACATCCGACTTAAATTAACATTTTATTAGAGCTGATGCTGTTACACTTTCTCAGTGTCAGGGAATTAACACCTATGGTGTTACAGTAACTTGCTTTGGGGTGTTGTTTTAACACTGTAGGGCAGGGATGGGAAACTTTGATGGGGTGGAGGCCACACAAAAAATATATATGGTTTGCGTACCCACATCCAAAGCCTCCACATTGCAAGCAAAACATTGTAGTGGCCCCCCTCTAGACAGAGAGAAAACATTTTTGCATGACTCAATAGGCACGCTGCAGTCCTGTTTAGAGTTAATTTTGTGCAATTCTACACATTTTGCTATGGTGTGTAGAATTTTTTTTACAATTTTAAAGCAAGTTTGCTGCATTCTACACATCTTGCCATGGGCCAGAGAGAAGATTTAGCAATTTTATAACACATTTCATGCAATTCTACTCATTTTTGCCATGGGGTGTAGAGCAAATGTTACAGTTTTAAAGCAAGTTTCATGATTTCTACACATTTTGCCATGGTGCGGAGAGTAGATTTTGCAATTTCATAACACGTTTCATGCAGTTCTACTCATTTCGCCATGGGGCGGAGTGAAATGTTTGCAGTTTTTAATATGAATGGCCCCCCTCTAGACAGTGAAAACAGAGAGAAAACATTTTTGCATGACTCAATGTTTAGAGTTAATTTTGGGCAATTCTACACATTTTGCAATGGTGTGTAGAGAAAATGTTACAATTTTAAAGCAAGTTTGCTGCATTCTACACATCTTGCCATGGGCCAGAGAGAAGATTTAGCAATTTTATAACACATTTCAAGCAATTCTACTCATTTTTGCCATGGGGTGTAGAGCAAATGTTACAGTTTTAAAGCAAGTTTCATGATTTCTAACTCCCAACCATGGTCGGTTGTAATACAGCCTGGAATCAAACCAGGGTGTCTGTAGTGACGCCTTTAGCACTGAGATGCAGTGCCTTAGACCGCTGCGCCACTAACCCCACTAGCATCAACACTCAATGATGGTAGATAGCCTAGTGGTTAAGTAACCAAAAGGTTGCTGGTTGAAATCTCTGAACCGACTAGGTGAAAAATTGGTCGATGTGCTCTTGAGCAAGGCACTTAAACCTAATTGCTCTTGAAGGTCACTCTGGATAAGAGCGTCTGCTAAATGACTAAAATGTAAACAACACTTTTTTACCTCAACACCAAGAGTTTAACGCCCGCAAATTTGCTCAGATAGGGAATGCTGGTAATACACACACCATCTTTGGATCAATGTGCACCCTCATCTCATGTGTGTTCTGTCAATCACAAGCCACATAAAAGACGAGAAGAGTCCATTTTTAAGCTAAGACTACCGTACAAAGGCGGGAGGCAGGGGCGCTCCAGTACAGTAGGTGGCTAGCTAGGATACCGGTAAACAGTGACCTTCGCCCCGCCTTTCGGGCACTGCTTTCCTGCAGTTCTGATAATGAGGCCAGGTGCTTAGCAGGCAGGAGCGAAGGACACTGTCTGCTAGCTAACACTGTGGTACACATCAGGTGGGAGGTGGGGGTGATACCGGTGTCTGTCTTACTAGGTCACCAGCAGACAGTGGCATTTGCCATCGAAAAACTCAGATAATACCAATATTTTAATCGCATATCAGTGGAAATCCAGAACATCAAAAGTGTCATACAAGCATGAGGATGACGTGCAAAAGGGGGGGGGGGAATTCATGCATGAACAAATGGGGTGCTCGAGGGAGGAGGTGGGTCAGACCAGGCAATCTAAATCACATTTATCTTTGACCTTTTTTCTCTTAAAGAGCTGGTAGTCCTGATATAACAGTAACCTTTTCATAATGTTCAGGAGGAATCAGTCAGAGAGCTAAATGGGTCATGAATTAATCATATTCTTCAGGTGTCAGCCTCACAAAATGACTGTTATTATTTGCCGCAGCCATAATCAAGAAGTTTAAAGCGTCGTTGAAAAGTAATTTTGTCCCACAGTTGGATTCAGACAAAAAAGTGTTGAAATGATTTGGCATTAATGTTCTACATGTCAATGCACTGACATTTGCATGTTGTCTTGGTTGTGTTTCAACAGGTCCTGGCCATCATCTCCATCCTCTTTATCGTGCTGTCAACCATTGCCTTGTCTCTGAACACCCTCCCGGAGCTGCAGGACATAGACGAGTTTGGCCAGGTGACAGACAACCCTCAGCTAGCTCACGTGGAAGCGGTGTGCATTGCCTGGTTCACCATGGAGTACCTGCTCCGCTTCATCTCCTCGCCCAGCAAGTGGAAGTTCTTCAAGGGTCCACTAAACATAATAGACCTGCTGGCCATCCTGCCCTACTACGTCACCATCTTCCTGACTGAATCCAATAAGAGCGTTTTACAGTTCCAGAACGTCCGGAGGGTGGTGCAGATCTTCAGGATCATGCGTATCCTCCGTATTCTGAAGCTGGCCAGGCATTCCACAGGGCTTCAGTCTCTGGGCTTCACCCTGAGGAGGAGCTACAATGAGCTGGGCCTGCTCATCCTATTCCTGGCCATGGGCATTATGATCTTCTCCAGCCTTGTCTTCTTTGCCGAGAAGGACGAGGAGGACACCAAGTTCAAAAGCATCCCGGCCTCCTTCTGGTGGGCTACCATTACTATGACTACGGTGGGGTATGGGGACATCTACCCAAAGACTTTACTGGGTAAGATTATTGGGGGTCTATGCTGCATAGCTGGAGTGTTGGTGATAGCCTTGCCCATCCCCATCATCGTCAACAACTTCTCAGAGTTCTACAAGGAGCAGAAGAGGCAGGAGAAGGCCATCAAACGGCGGGAGGCCCTGGAGAGGGCCAAGAGGAACGGCAGCATCATCTCCATGAACATGAAGGAGGCGTTTGCACGCAGTGTTGAGCTCATGGACGTAGTGGTAGAAAATAATGGAGAGAACATGGGGAAGGTGCAGGACAACCACCTGTCTCTTAGCCACAGGAAAGAGACTCCCAAGAGGACCACCTCAGAGTTGGGCTTCACTCAGTCATTAGAGCCCAGCTCACCAGACAAAGCCCATCCCGCCAGCCCTCAGAAACTCAGCGCTCAGAAACTGGAGGAGATGTACAACAAGATGGCTAAGACCCAGTCTCAGCCTAACCTGAACAGTAAGGACAAGGGGCATTTGTCTAAAGCGCCCAAGAAGAGAGACGAGATAGAGATGGGTATCATCCCCACAGAGCCTGCCCCAACCACAGACATGAGGAGCATGTCCAGTATTGACAGCTTCATGAGTTGTGCTGCTGACTTCAACGAAAGTGCTCGCTTCTCCCACAGCCCCAGCACCATTGTTCCAGGGAGGGTTAGCACCAACCCCGTGCTCGAGACCACCCTGGAGCACGAGGCCATGGTGTCCCCCCACAGCGCCACCAAGGTCCCTGGAGGACGAGGCTCCAAGCACGGCCTGTTCTCTGACAGCCCCCGGGGCCTACGCTTCAGCAACCCGCTAAAGAACCGCTCCCTCAAGGTCAACTTCAAAGGCGGGGACGCAGACCCTTCCTCCTCCTCCTTACCACAGGGGCCAGGGGGCGGGGCCCTCTCAGATAGCTCTGCCCTCTCCCTCATGAGTCCTGAGGTGTCTGTCTACACCACTGCCAGTAGCAAGACTCCACCCCATGAGACCCTGATCCCGACAGTCTTCACATTCCATGACGCGTCCATCAGTAAGTTCATTGATGCTGACACGGACGAGGAGGAACACCTCCATGATAGCTCGGGTACAAACGCCTCCCAGAGGCTTCTGGGAAAAGCCAGCCCCAAGCTCAGCTCCTACAGCAGCCACCACCGCGTGGCCAACCACCTGGAGGGCTCCCAGAGAATGCTGGGTAACAGTGTGTTCCCCTTGGAGGCCCAGTCAGGTGGGGGACAGGGGAATCATGTGCTCTCCCGGGGAGAGAGGAGTCGTTCAAACACCCATAATGAGAGCAAGTGAGGTAGGGGAGGGAATAGATAGTACAGTCAGGACCCAAACAGGAGGACATTGTGCATAACTCTGCAGATCTGGTCACACACTGTAGATTTAGGCATTACTGAATCAGCATTGTGCTAAAAGAAATTTTGTTGATTTCCTTGAGTTTTCTTCCTCAAAACTGGCCTTAGTTATATGTGACTATGTGTATGCATAGCGTGCACGAGTGTTTGTATGTCTGTAGGTGTATGTGTATGCAGGATGATAGGCAGATAAACATACACACACAGTTATGCAGTATTTTATGTATATTGTTTTCCTTTTTTATAATATAAATAGTATATTTTCTTTGGTCTGTTATTTTATGACTCTATCTGAGAGGTGAACTTTCATCCTTGTTTATCAACAGTTTGGTTCAGCCATTAGAAAGGTAACGGCCACTTTTGATTTCCTGTCTGTTTCCTCATTCCCATCACACCTCTGCCTCCCACCTCCCGCCTCCTGGGTAGCACTAACCGCATTAACCGAATATTTTCAATTCTGTACAGGGTATTCTTTGTTGTTTTGTTTGTTTACTTATTTTGTTTGTTTTTGATTGTGTGTGTTTTATCCAGACAGGTTAGGGTTAGGTTTAACCCGCTCTCCTTTATATTTTAATACTCTCTCAGATGTGTGTTTGTGGTTGATTGTCATACTTCATATCCAATCACCATTGATACTGGGGAGGGGATAATAGCATCCATTTAGGCTGGATTGAAAGTACTGAAAACACTCAGATTTTCCATTTTTTAAAGTTCCACATTTGTACAATTGATAATACTGTACAAGCATATAACTCAACAAGAACATGAAAAAAGAACACACTCATTGTACAAAAAGTTATATTTTTAAAATATATTTTTAGACTGGTATATTAGAAGAATTAATTATGCTAAACTCATATATTTGCATTTCAATACATTGTTTTATTTTAGAGAGAATATTACAAGATAATGAAATTGTATTTTTTACTAGTAGTTAGGGTAAATGTTTGTCCTTCTATCCTTCGTAAATGTGAATAACTTTGTATAACACTCTGTTAAATCCAGGGCATCTTTAATCATATCATGGATCCACAAAATGTTATTAATTAATTATAACAACAATAGTTTCAAAACAGCAGAATGTCTGAAATATTTCATGAAGCCATGGACCAATTCAAACACAGCAGAGATGAAGGGAGAAGGGAGGAGTGGAAATACGGAAGGGGGAGATGGTAAAATGGCACACAGGAAGAAAGAATAGGGAAGAGCACTTTATTTTACAGCGGGAATCATGATCACATAGGATGACTTCCACACTATGGATGGTAGAGCTGGGGACCAGCTGCCAGAATTCACAACAAGCATCATATGGCCACATACACAGACACTGACAAACACAGAGCCACTCACATGCTCACAGACATGCAGTCAACACATGCTCCTACACATGCAGTCAACACATGCTCATACACATGCAGTCAACACATGCTCATACACATGCAGTCAACACATGCTCATACACATGCACTCAACACATGCAGTCAACACATGCTCACAGACATGCAGTCAACACATGCTCATACACATGCAGTCAACACATGCTCACAGACATGCAGTCAACACATGCTCACAGACATGCAGTCAACACATGCAGTCAACACATGCTCACAGACATGCAGTCAACACATGCTCACAGACATGCAGTCAACACATGCTCACAGACATGCAGTCAACACATGCTCACAGACATGCAGTCAACACATGCTCACAGACATGCAGTCAACACATGCTCACAGACATGCAGTCAACACATGCTCACAGACATGCAGTCAACACATGCTCATACACATGCAGTCAACACATGCTCAAAGACATGTTTTATGTGGGTTCAATCTAAACTTAACCTATCCCAGTACATCTCATAGGTAGTATCTGATACAGACCACATTTCCAGCTCAATATATCCACTACCCTCATACACCTTACAATGTTAAAGATACGATTTTAATTTAGCCTTTAAAACACCCGGCTAAACACTCAATATAGAGTGAGAAAAAAGTGTATTGTTGACTTCCATAGTCCTATTTTTCTATTGTCAGACTACATGCAAAGAGATAGGTATTTCTGTGCCTCTGCCAGTAACAAACTTGCTTCCCTCCCCCATCTCCACTCTGAAAAGTCTGTCACTATAGTCTCAGTTTAATAGAGCTCACATGACAATTCAATAAAGTGTAAAGCAAATAAACACAGATAACTGGGTCACCATGCTGTCAGGGTGTGGTATTAAAGCACACAAACAACCAGACACGCAATACACACAACACACACACACACTGGTAGCACACAGAGACACACACAGCAGTAGTGTGCTGCCCCATAGACATACACACATAATTTTGAATAACCAAAGCCAAACACAATCACACATGAGGGCATGGCCTACTAAAGAAATATACTATCAAAAATGAAAAGAGATCCCTAGGGGGAGTGGTAGGCTGGTGTGACCAACCATTTAGTTAGTTACAGTCAGATGATGAGAGAACAGTTGGGCAGAGAGCTGTCTGTTCCTCCTGATGTCTGTAGCTATTCATGTGGACCTCAGGCCCTAGTCCAGCCCCACTTTATATCCATAGCCAGTCCACTATTAGATGATTTTATCCCTAACAATGGAATATTGGGCCATTTAGTCTGTATTGTAATTAATTGAATAAGCATTACAGAGCATTGTAGGACACTTGACCTCTGAACACACACCCGGTAGAAAGACCATTACCCCCTGACTTACCAGAGCAGCATTACTTCCTTTAAGACACATATTAAATATAGATCACTTTATCATCTATGTTCATGCTTTTCAAAGGGAAGATGGCTATTAAATCAATAGGACAACTGTACCGAGTCAAGGAATAATGCCTGTCTGTTTGGTGACTCAAACACTGAGGGATATTTTGAGTGTGTTCCATTCTTCTGTTTAACACAGAACACAAGAGTGTTTGTGATCATTTTTGTGTATTTCCTACTGAAAGGGTTGCACTCTTGAGCATGTTTGTGTATAATGACAATGTGCAAATGATGGTTGTTTTGAGGCAGGTTTTTGGATTTGAATCCATTTCTCTGGTTCCATAAATACCAGTCTGGGCAGGGCAGTGGAAAGATCAGGCCACCAACAAAGTGGCTTAGGTACACCTGTGCCTTTGGCAGTTCAAGTCACAGAGTTCTTTGAAAGTAAACGTTTTAAAGAGTAAAGTATCAGGGAAAGGTGGAATTGGCATTTACAAGAAAACAACAGGCCAGGTAAAGTTGTGAGAGGGTTCCGTTGTGGGAACTGCAAATCCATGGATAAGTTGCATTTTAGAGACAAGAGGGTAGGCCTACAATGTTCTCTTATTGCAAGGTGTATTATTATTCTCATAAAATGATATTATAATATACCTGCTTCATCCGTTTCAGAATGCTTTGTCAACTGTCCCGTTCTCTATAGCTGAAAGTCCTCGGTGGCATCTAACCTTGAAGTCGGGTTCAGTTCTCAAGCCTCCACAATTCACGTTCAAAACATTCGGTAATTGCTTCAGTGAGTGGGCCCCTAAGTAACTACTGATTATGTGCATAACATCAAGGCCCAACACCCCCTGTATTAAATCCAATACAAACTGAATTCAGACAAATGATTCATTCAAAAATGTATTTGGATCTTTCCTGTATTAGTAGTCTTCTAGGTCTAGGATATTGATGTATAACAATCAATACATTGTAACAAAGTTGGAGATGGGGAAATGGGAGGATATATGCATAGATCATACGAAAGTCAGGGTCTCCTTCCACAGAAAATACTACAGTAGAGCTCATTCACACATGGTAAAGTCAAATTTAACAATCAATCAATCAAATGTATTTATAAGCCCTTTATTTATTAAAACTAAATAAAAATTGTCACAAAGTGCTATACAGAAATCCAGCCTAAAACCCCAAACAGCAAGCAATACAGATGTAGAAGCACGGTGGCTAGGAAAAACTCCAGAGAAAGGCAGGAACCTAGGAAGAAACCTAGAGAGGAACCAGGCTCTGAGGGGTGGCCAGTCCTTTTCTGTGCCGGATGGAGACTATAAGAGTACATGGCCATTTAAGGCCAGATTGTTCTCCAAGATGTTCAAACATTCATAGATGACCAGCAGGGTCAAATAATTCAGATTTCAAACCACGCATAATGGTGATCATGATTCCTGTTTCTCTTTTACACTCTGGTGTTGGATGAACTTCTATGATTTTAATGTGGCTTTTATTTGTTTTTGTTTCCCATTTTCTTTTGTTATAAATAAATGTGCTCTATTGGACCCTGAGCTATCTCTTTGAAACGGGCCTCCTACTTGGCCCAACCAAACACACGGGCTCCAGACAGACTCATTAATAACATTCTTACTACATGCTTGTAAATATGATGTCCCCAAAAGCACAATTAATTATTTATTTGATTCATCATTTTATTTCATCATCACCAACTACCAAACAATCAGATGCAGCCAACTGCTAATGCTCCACAAACTGAACAGAATTATCCCCCATTTCCAGAGAATTTATCCTCCCCTCCGCTCTCACACGCAGCCCTCTATGCTGTCCTTTTTAAGTTTCATGCTTTGTTTGTACCAGTTAACTTTCTAGGCTCTTGTCTCTGTGGTGTTCTGTTGTTTGACGCATGTAGCGCTACCAAGTTGTGACACAGAAACTGTACATTTCTTGTACATAGCAAAAGCAAAATGTCTATGATCTTTTTGAATCAATGTTCTCCCTTTACTGACTGAAAACGAAATACAAGTCCAGAATGAAATATCAGTCTCTGTCTGTTCTTGTTGGTGTGTATTTATAAATACATCAACGCATTTCAAACAGTGTCCAGTTCCACTAAAAACTGTGAGGAACTGAATGATATTTGCGTGAGATGTCAAATGTATACAGTATCTGCTATCTAATAGCGCCCTCCAGTGTCCGAGATCTACATTGTCAAAGCATACACTCAACGAATTAAATATTTCTGTCTCTCGGCTGGTCTCTCTCTCCGTATCGCTCTCGGGCGGTCGGTCTAATCAATAATGCAAAGAGGGAATTCCAGACCTCATTATTTTTTCATTAACATTTTATGAAGCAAAGCCCTGCCCTGGAATCACTGCATTTCAGGCATGCCACTAACTATGTTTCCATATATAGTTTTTATGTGAGTAAAGTCATACCATAAAAAAACAATCACGACAGCTGTGATGGAAACAGGAAGTTTTGGTACAATTTCACAAATGTCGACCGATAATTTGTTCGTTCGACATGGTATGATCTTTTTGTGTGGGTAAACTTAATTACACCTTTATGCGCAAATATTGATATAATAACCATTATATCTAAGTAAACTTGGAGTCACACGGTGACATGGTGTGTGGTCCTCCCACTAGAAATCGGGAAAACATGCAGTTTATGATGAACTTCACAGGGTGGCGAAAGTGCACGGTATGAACTTGATGCTCCTTTCCAATAAATGTCGAGGGTCTTATTATGGTGACATGATGATCGATGCTTGACTGCCGTTTGACATATACAAATATTGTCACTCTTATCCAAGGGTGAAAGTAGATTTAATTTGACCTCCTTTGTGTGCACGCGCGTGGTACAAAAAAATGCAGCTGAGCGGCCCTGTACGTTCTGCCGCGGTAGGCGAGACAAAACATTGCCACCCCCATTCTATCCCCGGTAAACTATAATAGTGTACAGCAGCCGCAAGCAATAGATTTGGTCTTCGGCCATTTTTTTTCTCGGCTAATAGTAGGCGGAACAGAACATAATAGCAGCCCACTTCATATGCCTATGCTCCAAATTAAACAGAATTTTAACACATCTGGTTAGTAGGCTATACAATGTCAATAACATATCCTACTATTTTCAATCTGATTACAGTGATAAAATCCCCAATGTATCTATTAAATACGTTTTTTTGTGCGTTGGTTGGGAAAAAGAGCTTGCTATAAAGAGAAAATGTCGCTTTGAAAAAGTCTCAGAAGAAAGCAGAATAATGAAAATAGAAGATTCAGGGAGGAATGGACAGAGAAATAGGCATTCTTACCATATTTCTCCAATGCCCAACCATAATGTCTCGTTTGCAATGAAGCGGTTGCTGTTTTCAAATCGTTAAATATTAAATCTAAGCATGGTACTTTCAAAAGTTACCTTTCCACCCAGAGGCTCTAACGACGCAGACAAATGTAAGCTTCAACTGCTGCTTAACCCAACAACAGAAGGGCTTCCCTAAAAGCTGCCTGGGTTTAAGCATCTTCTCTTTTCAGAAAGTGAAAAGCTCAATTAGTAAGGACAGAATAGCAAAGTACATTTTTTTGTCTTCTCGAATATCGAAGGCTGCAGCTCAGCTTCAGAATGTCAGAGACGAATCAATAAATCTCCATATTCATCAGTCACGTATTTTGTGGGCATTAAAGCTTGTGTCCAGCATGAGGCATCACGGAATTAAGCATTGTAGAACGCTTTATTTTACCTGGATCCTTTTTTTTACATATATATATTTTTAATTTAAAGATAACAATAGCTATTATTTTTTCCCCTTTTAGAAAGGTTATGGCATACCCTCACTCAGTTTGAGTCCTGGTTTTAACCAAACACACCAAGCCCCTCTCAGACTTTAGGGAGTGCATGGTGACAGTATTGGAGGATGTGTCTATACTGACAAATCTGTGGATAGCATAATTGCATCTGTAATAGGCTCAAACAAAGCCTTCCTGCTGTTAGTGAAGTCGAATTCAAGTTAAGACAATTGTTTAAATGTATTACTTTCAGCACCTTTTGCTGTCCATCGCTGTTTGATTATGCCGCATCCGCTCCAAAGCTGATGTCTGCCCGTTTGCCTTTTTAGTTGACTTTCTTCTGCACTCTCTCCTTATTAATAAGTTAATGATTTTAAAAGTCTGTCTCATGACATTGTAATACATTTGGTATCCAGTGTATGGGCTGCAGAAAAACCTCATAGGGTACTACTACTCTTTCTACCCTAGGCTACATAATTTATGTAAAATGAATTTCAACTCAAATCAAATTGTATTTGTCACATGCGCAGAATGCAACAGGCATTCTTACCTTACCGTGAAATGCTTACTTACAAGATCTTAATCAACAATACAGTTCAATACAATAGATTTAAGAAAATATTTACTAAAAAAACTAAAGTGAAAAATACATTTGAAAAAGTAACACAAGAAAATGACATAACAATAACGTGGCTATATACAGACTGTTAATGGTACCCAGTCAATGTGTGGGGGGGTACAGGTTAGTCGAGGTCATTTGTAAAGTGACTATGCATAGATAATAAACAGCAAGTAGCAGCAGTGTAAAAACAATGTAAATAGTCTGGGTGGCCATTTGATTAATTGTTCAGCAGTCTTATAACAGGCGGTGATGCAACTGGTCAGGATGCTCTCCACGGTGTAGCTGTAGAACATTTTGAGCTGTAGAACTCTGGAGCTCTGACAGAGTGACCATCGGGTTCACCTCCCTGACAGAGACCCTTCGCCCCCGATTGCTCAGTTTGGCACTGTCAACTGTGGGACCTTATATAGACAGGTGTGTGCCTTTACAAATCATGTCCGATCAATTGAATTTACCACAAGTGGACCAATCAAGTTGTAGAAACAGCTCAAGGATTATCAATGGAAACAGGATGCACCTGAGCTCAATTTTGAGTCTCATAGCCAAGGGTCTGAATACTTATGTAAATAAGGTATTTCAGTTTGTTGTTTTTTTATACATTTGCAAAAATGTCTTAAAACTTGTTTTCGCTTTGTCATTATGGGGTATTGTGAGTAGATTTATGAGGAATATTTTTATTTAATCCATTTTAGAATAAGGCTGTAACAAAATGTGGAAAAAGGAAAGGGGTCTGAATACTTTCTGAATTCACTGTATATTATTTAGTCATTATATAGGCCATTTGGGCATGGTTCACAGATTTTTGGGTTTGGAACCTGACTTCCTATGATCATATGTAGAAAATGGACATAACACCCCGATTTGGTACTTTAATACTTACATGTACCATTTGAATGTTATATATGCCATTTGGACATGGTTCTCTGACTTTTGGTTTTGGAACCTGACTTCCAATGATCATATGTTCCTAAACGGACATTTTTCCCATTTGGATAATTTAATGTGACAAGAGGACATTTTGCCCATTTGAAGTATTATATGCCTGACATGGACATAACATAGACCTTATGGATAAAATCACATAAAATAAGACAAAACTATATCCATACTGCTCTTTAGTAATGGATCATTGACAAAGAACAAATAAAATGTGAAAACGGTGCAAAACGTACTTTCAAATATGTTTTTGAAATTTGTAATTTTACCCTTGAGATGTTACTTGCTGTCCATTTGCCTTATTGTTCCTGACGGTAGAGCGCACGCGCCATTTATAGGATGTTTAGTTTATTGCATGGTCCATTAGGCATATGCCACTTGCAATACGTTTTGGACGATCTGCCGTCCAAATCATTGGTATTTGCTTGTGTGTATATGGTTTGTCCAATGGCAATAAGTTGCCATTCATTTTTGCCCATAAAGCATATGGTTTCCCATACCATAGCACAGAAAAGCAACAAATAAAGCTTGACTTGCACTGGGTCAGTTGTTCGCTCTGGAGTTTTCCAAAGAGGGGTTTGAGCTTGAGCTCTGGGACTGCAACACCGCAGCCAACGAGCAGAATGCCAAGCTTGCCCGGGAACTGGGGGCCCAGGCGCACACCTACACGGTCAATGCTTTCCCGCTGGTTGAATATTAGAGACCACTGAGCAGGTGCGGCGTGAGGTCGGCGATGTCACCATGTTGGTGAACAACACTGGGGTGGTAGGATGAATGCTGCTGGAGTGTCCTGATGAGCTGCTGGAGAGGAAGCTCCTCGTCAACTGCCATGCGCTCTTCTGGGTGAAACTACAGAAATTACCTGCACCACATTAATTTCACGTTAAATGCTGAGATAAAATGCGTGTTAGAAATAAAATCAGAGCATCAAAAAGCATCTCTTTGAATGACATAACTCGACCATTATACTTGTGCACTGTGTGCAATTGTGCAGACAATGTTTGCGCACTTAAATGTGAAAAGTGGAGTATGTAACGTCAGTTGAGGACATGCATGCCTCTTGAATTCAAGGCATGCATGTCACCAATCCAAAATGGCACACCACCAATTATGATGGAATGTGAATCTTTTAGTCCCGTGCTCAAAAAAATGGAGTCCCTCCCAATTTGTAAAAAATAATTTGGGGTCAGGGGCCCTCTAGCAGCCAGGGTCCCTAATGTCGCTTATGCCTGAAGCCGGCCCTACTCGGCTGCTCCACACCATAGAGGAACAAGCAAGAGTTATTTTGCAAACCCGATCAGTAATGTGCGGTTTATAGGCCAACATATGTAGCATGCTCTCCTTTTCACCCCTCAGGACTACTGTGCAAGTAAATTTGGGGAGGTGGGGTTTCATTAACCAATGGTTTTCTGGCAGAAGAGGGCCTGGACTGCATCAAAACCACAGGTCTGTCCTTATATTGTCGACACTGGCATGTTCACTGGCTGCGAGATGAGGTAAGACACCCTTGTTGGCCATCTAGTTCCACAATGATGCCATGACCTGTGCCATTGAACCTACTGCATCTCTTTTTGCTCTCTGGCACGCTCAACAGGAAGGATCTGCAGGGTTTAATGCCCCCCTGGACACAGTGCAGACAGCCTTGGCTGCCATCCTTGGGGACAAGCACATGATCGTCATACTATGCTTTATGTACATGCAGTACCCTGAATTTAAAAAAATAAACTCAAGTGATATGTTTCCTTGACCAAAAAGTAGTTAGACACAAGATGTTGAACTATAGACTGCAACGTTGGCCTCCCAAGGAAGCAAAGTTTCACCTACCTCATCCCCACAGTTATTATTTATTTACTTTTCTGCTCTTTTGCACACCAATATCTCTACCTGTACATGATCATTTATCAATCCAGTGTTAATCTGCAATATTGTAATTATTCGCCTACCTCCTCATGCCTTTTGCACACATTGTATATAGACTCCCCCTTTTTTTCCTACTGTGTTATTGACTTGTTAATTGTTTACTCCATGTGTAACTCTGTGTTGTCTGTTCACACTGCTATGCTTTATCTTGGCCAGGTCGCAGTTGTAAATGAGAACTTGTTCTCAACTAGCCTACCTGGTTAAATAAAGGTGAAATAAATAAAAAATAATTTTTTTTAAAGTACCACTTCATGTGAAGTGACAAGTGCATGCTGCCCTTCAAGGTAATGGAGCAGAAGGCTGCCACTACCAACAGCCATGCTAAAGCCTCATAGGACCAATCCTTCCTGCCCAAATGGGTTTTGTCACCAAATACCAACACCATCTGCACACCAAAGGGTAAGTTGAGACAATCTTACTACACCCTGACAGGATATCTGAAGGGTGAGAAAGTGCATTACAGCAGCTGTTATCACTTTTTGATAAACTTGTAAAATCTTCATAACAGGTTGTCAGGGTAACAATCTACTGCATCAAATGCCATTCATGTGAATAAAATAAATGGAAATGTGTATTAAGTGTGATTTCCTTTTATTTGAGTGCCACAGCTAATCAAGAGGCTGTACACAATGACTTTCACTGAAAGTGCAAAACCACTCAGGTTTTATACAAGATCCTCTTCACTCACATTTATAGACATGTCTGGTCTTGGTGCAGAAACTAACAA